>NC_091433.1:121444554-121556376 GCF_964237555.1 Oryctolagus cuniculus | reverse complement strand
GAATATTTTGTCATTTTTTGGTAAAGTATCAGATACTAGTCTGTTCTGAGCATTTAGCAATGGAAAACTGAAGGTAGGAGAACTGAAGTTGAAATTTGTTTTCTCATTACTCATTTGGAATTGAATTCATTTTTGAAATATTCTTTCTGTGGCATTCATATGTTGCTTCCACAGTAATAGATAGATTTCTTTTTTTGCTTTTTTGACAGGCAGAGTTACACAGTGAGAGAGAGAGACAGAGAGAAAGGTCTTCCTTTTCCGTTGCTTCACCCCCCAAAATGGTCACTACGGCCGGCATGCTGCACCAATCTGATGCCAGGAGCCAGGTGCTTCCTTCTGGTCTCCCATGCAGGTGCAGGGCCCAAGCACTTGGGCCGTCCTCCACTGCCTTCCCGGGCCACAGCAGAGAGCAGAACTGGAAGAGGAGCAACTGGGACAAAACTGGCGCCCCAACCGGGACTACAACCCCGGGTGCTGGCACTGCAGGCAGAGGATTAGCCTAGAGAGCCGTGGTGCCGGCCAGTAACACATTTTAAAAACATTGAAAAAATATGCACATCCCAAGATTTAAAAAAATATGCTTCTATGATTTCATACTACACATCGCAGATTGCCTTGCTTTTTAGAGTGTAAATATGCTAACTTCACTCAGTTTAAATCTCTAATGACTAACATTTACTAAGAAAATCTGAAAGTGATTGAGTTCACATGTAATTGACTGGGTTTTGTTTGTTTGCTATTAGGAAAATGGTAACTTGAGTTAGATATACAGTTCACTAATCGTAAAAGAAAGTTATGATTTTTCGTACCTGAGCTTTTTGGCAAGTATTCTTAGTACACATAATATGTGCATATACTAAATTGGAACTGTGGTTATTATTTGTGCTTTGTGCTAAACATTTCCACTCTCCATCTTCTGAAAGAATGGTAAGAATGTATTTTCAGCTCCCTTAGTGGCTAAGTGAAACCAGGAATCATCATTAGAAGTGTCAGGGTCCTCTGAGAACACTTAATTCCTCGTGAAAGATTTGTCCAAGTTCCTTTCTTCCTTCTTCCACAACAGCCACCAACACTGGGTGGTAGTTTTCCCCCAATAGTCAGCCTGTCAGAATAACCTGGCCTACCCTAACTTACAGAAAAACAAAGGAAAGTCAAAATTAAATTTCACTTCCCAACAAAGTGCTAATGTTTGTAGCTATATGTGTTCTGCCCACATCCCCTGAGAGAGGGCACGAAGACACTGGAAATCAATCATTCTAAGATATGCATGACTGACAAAGTCTTCCCTGAGGACAAGCAGAAGCAGAAGTGCTGTGTCTGAAATGAGGGGAAGAAGATTTATTATTGAGATTTGAAAGCATTTTTTTCTTCAAAAATCACGATTTCGTGCCCCCTTATATGAAAATCAGGAAACACGTTGCTAGTACTTGAGTGTCCCTCATTTGCTGCTTGTGTTATTCTGTCATTTTATTAATTTCAAAAGATAAACCATTGTCATGGAGCCAAATCAGGAACCCCAGTCTCAAATACGTCAAAAGTTTTCTCTTAATCAAATGACTTGTTGAACCACAATTCAACAGGCACATTTTATATCATTCCATGTGGCCTGTCACAGAATAGATATTTAAGGTTAAGTCTTTCCCTTGAAATATAAAACATTCTTTAGAGAGAAAACTTTTCAAAGATTACTAACAGTCACCTCAAATCAACATTGTCATTGGAGTGTACATTAACTTAAAGGAAACGGGTTGTGGTTAAAAAAATCTAATGCTTTAAATCTTACACTTTCTACTGTATGCCACAACCTTCTTGTATAATATTTTGTTATTTATTGCCTTAGATTTTTCATTCATGCATGGAATCTAGCTTATTAAATTTCCCTTTGCACAATTATAAGGCATGGGGCAATATAAGGCCATTTTAAACTCTTATTATTTATCTTTGATAAATCTGTTATTATTTGTATAAAACATGCATTTTTTCCTGTTATTTTTGTATATTGTAGCCAGCCAAATTTTTCTGCTGTTATTGTGTGATGCCTATTTTACATACTGGTGTTTTTAGCTCTTTGAGAAGAATGTATATTATTAAGAGATAAAGACCTTTTCCTATTGAGAATCTACTGCTCAATAACTCCTTTGGCTTCCTGGATGTGTACATAAAATTTTTCATAATTCTGAAGTATTAACATTTCTGTTTATTGGAATTATCCAGATTCATTACTTAAGTTTTCCATATTTATACTGATTTATAAAGTTGAAAACACCTAATTATTATAAAGTATGATTCACAGAAAGTGCACTGACTTTAGAACAAAATCAATGGGAAGTCACTGAAAGATTTTAAAGGCTTAAATTATTGATAACAACGTCTTACTATCCAGTTCTTAAAAATGAATATTTCCACTTAGATGTTCTATAGGCCTCTTACCAAATGTGATTTCATTATGATTCATCACAACTAGTGACTACTCCTCTGTTCTCTAAATCTGAGAATAACATCAACATGCCCCAATTACCTTTGGATTTAACCTCATCTATTCTTGCTACAGAAATCCCTAGAGAAGCTAATTGTTCACTAAACTCTATTCCATTGTTTTTCTTCAACTCACGCCCACTTTTATTTCTTAAACTATATTCAGAGTTAGATTTTAAGACATTTTATTGTATTTATTTGAAAGGCAACATGACAGAGAAAAAGGTAGAGGTAAAATAGAGATGTGAGAGGAGAATGGTCAGAGGTGAGAGAAAGGACTTTGATCTGCTACTTCCCTCCCAGTCAGACGGTGCCAGGCCAAAACCAGCAGCCAGAAACTTACCCTGGTCTCCACATGGGTGGCAGGGACTCAAGTACTTGGACCATCTTCTGCTGCCTTCTCAGATGCATTTGCAGGGAGCTGGATCAGAGCTCCCAGGATTCTAACAGACCATCCGATGTAGGATCCTGGCATTGTAAGGGGCTGCTTAACCCACTAGGACTCAGTGCTGGTCCCCAGAGCTAGATTTTTTGTCTTGCTGTGATTAATAGAACAATTTAAATGGTCTGTTCCCTTTATTCTTTTTGATACCAAACCACGTGCATTGACAGGCTGACCCAGTAAAAGTCCGGACTTTATCAAGCACGTGATGTATCATTTATTCCCATTGTTACTTTAAACAAATGCAAAGAAGTGTCTGGAGTTTTGGAGTTTTGTTGTTCGTCAGTCCTTTTCCAACTTGAATATAAAGTAAGCAAGTTTCAAAAGTCCTGCCTATACCTTTAGGAGTTTTCTTTTCTAATCACATCAACTTGTCTGTATTCACAAGAATGAACAATAAATTCAGCCTAACACAGGGAGAAATCTCTTCTTGACTTGTTCTCAGAGTATTCTAATATAAACCAACAAAATCAAAATTTAAATTAACTTGACCTTGTCTTTATGTTATATATAAGCATGGACATATTCTCTGTTACATTCATGACCTCAAATCATATTCAATACATGAATCAGCAGATAGCTACCTGGAATGTGCATGAATTGGCAGTATAGACTGGTAGACAGCCGTGACTTCAATGGAATTCTTATTATGTCAGCTCTTTTCCTAAAGAGGAAAGACTGCCAATATTTCATTCAAGATCCATTTGTTTTTCCTCTGTGGTTATCTGAAACTTTCAAGTGGATTTACTTACATCTTTTTAAGATTCTATCCTATATCTTAAATCAATTATTCTTTTATCTCTTATAAGGGTGGCATTGTTTGTCAGACAGATGTCCTCATCACCTTCCCATTTTTTTCTTAGTGCTTTAAGTATTCTTTTTAAAGCTTTAAAAAACATTTGTGTGTAAGTGTATGTGCTCTATTAAAAGCTAATTACATTTCATCCTTGAGGACTTCTGTTTACTTTCTAATGTTATGAAAGATAGTTTATTAATCTATACAAAATCCTGAAATTGGAGTAAGCATGTGGAGTTGTTGTTAAGATGCCACTTAGAACATTTGCAGCCTAGGTTGAAATTTCTAGTTTCAATTCCAGGCGCCACTCCTAGTTCCAACTTCCTACTAATGTACACCCTGAACTAATGAACCCTGTGGTGATGGTTCAAGTACCATCTGGTGGGAGACCCGAATTGGGTCTCCAGTTCCTTGCTTGGCCTGAACAATTCCTGGTTGTTGCAGGCATTTGAACAGTGAACCACCGATGGAAGCTCTCTTTCTTTTTCTCTCTCTCTTTCAAAGGAAAAAAAATACAAATTTAAAATAATCTGAGGGTATCTTGCTGTTTCTGACTCAAGCTACTGTTCAGTGTCAGAGTATTTCAGGCAAATGACAATTTTGTTGTTTGTTTTAAAGTTTTAAATTCATGATGAATTTATTATATTGTTTTTTTTCTTTATAAAACAAGAACTGATCAGCCTTTATAATTACATTGACAGATTTTAATATGTGGCACCGATACTTATCCAAAATATGACAATGAGTCAATAATGCAATCCTCATATTATTTAATTTCTTTATCTGAAAAGCAGGGGTAATGTTATTATCTACCTTATATATTTGCTATGGATAATTTTCTTGGAGGCAATAGCTATAAGAAAGGAGATTAAGGCAGAGTCAGAAGTACTACGCATATCCCCTGAGAAGGCTGTGTCTATTTTTTCTGGAATAAACCACTAGATTAGAACAGTAGATAACTTTTGAGAGTTATATCAGTATCACATTCAGTCCTAAGTATTTTCAATCTATTTTATTATTTATAAACTATTTACATTTGCATATTTCTACATATTAACTTCTAGGTTAGGTGCTTAAATGTCACTTTAGAAGAAATGAAATTTGTTTATGAACACCACAATATTCATATTTAACCTTATATAACTAGCTTTGTGTTTGATAAAATTACAATGTGGATATGTATATATATATATCTATATATATAACACTTTATCCATTAGAATGTTTCCCTTTAACAGGACATGCATGCAAAAACTAGTATTGAAATCCTAAGGAAGTTATCACATTGATTCCAAAGCACTCTTCTCAATCCATTATTGACAATTTTGCAATGTATTTTTTTGTTATTTAGTAAACATTCATTATGGTAAAATCATGGCACTTAAAATTGATTCAATATTGAACTCAGTAAATTTCAGTTTCAATAACTTGTTATACATTTGAAAGAAATAGACATTTGAAAACCATTGCATGCTCATAAGAATTACAAAATTTGCAAGAAGGAAACAGTGTCAGTATCACAATAGCATTTTAGGAAACATACCAGTGAGAACAACTTATTTCAAATAAACTGGAAAACTAGTTTGAAATATGTCAGGTGGTGTGGCCTGTGCTGCAGCACAGCAGGTAAAAGCCCCGGCCTGTAGTGCCGGCATCCTATATGGGCACTGGTTTGAGTCCTGGCTGTTCTGCTTCCGATCCAGCTCCCTGCTGGCATGCCTGGGAAAGCAGCAGAGGATGGCCCATGGAAGACACGGAGGAATCTCCTAGCTCCTGACTTCGGATAGACTGAGCTCCAGCTATTGCAGTCATTTGGAGAGTAAACCAGTGTATAGAAGACATCCATCTCTCTCTCTCTCTCCCTCTCTCTCTCTCTGTCTCTGTCTCTAAATCTTTCAGAAAAAATGAAAAAATCTTTAAAAAAAAATAGATCAGGTGGCAATTATAGATGTTATTCAATTTATGACAAGATTACATTATGATAAACCCATTTAAAGTTTTAAGCTGACAATGTGCCAAATTGAAAGTGTATTTTATACTCTGTAGCTAGCAATCATCCTTTGCTTAGCAACCCAGTGCACTGTTAAGCTTCAGTTGTTCACCCTTCTGATGGAGTTGTGTGCTGGCTGCTGTCATCCAGCATTGATGTGTATTGGAAACCAAGGAAGATACCAAAATTAAAAGGGCAATTTCTGTCGAATGCCTGTAGTTTTTATAGCATTAGAAAGTTAAAAAAAAAAAAAAAAAAAAAAAACAGGCCAGCATTGTGTTGTAGCAGGTAAAAGCAACCACCTGTGTCATCAGCATCCCACATGGTTCAAGTCCACACTTCTACACTTTGGATCCAACTCCCTGCAAGTGTGTTAGGGAAAGCAGTAGAAGATGGCTCAAGTGCTGGTGCCTCTGCCATCCATGTGGGAGACCCAGATGAGGCTCCTGTTTTGGACCTGGCTCAGCCCTGTGCACTGTGGCCAGATCAGTGAACTGGCAGATGTAAGCTCTCTCTGTCACTCTGACTTTCTTTTCTTTTCTTTTTTTAAAAAGATTTATTTATTTATTTGAAAGTCAGTTACACTGGGAGAGAAGGAGAGGAAGAGAGAGAAGAGAGAGAGAGAGAAAGAGAGAGAGATGTCTTCCATCTGCTGGTTCACCCCGCAGATGGCTGCAATGGCCAAATCTGTGCTGATCCGAAGCCAGGAGCTAGGACCTTCTTCTGGGTCTTCCATGCAAAAGCAGGGGCCCAAGGACTTGGGCCATCTTCTGCTGCTTTCCCAGGCCATAGCAGAGAGCTGGATTGGAAGTGGAGCAGCTGGGTCATGAACCAGCACCCATATGGGATGCCAGCATTGTAGATGGCAGCTTTACCTACTATGCCACAGCACTGGCCCCTGACTTTCAAAAAAAATTTTTTTTAAAAGCTAAAAAATATTAAATTGAATGATCATAATTTGAGAAAATTATGTAAAGTACATTGAAAACAAGCCTGAACTTTTTATCTTTTTTTATAAACAACATAATTTAAACCATAAATATATCATACATAACTTAGAAGTAAATTTATATAACTATCATGTAAATTGTAAAATTTAATACTTACCCAATATTCAGAGATATATATATAATATTTATAGAGAGTTCCCATCAATGAGCTGACTCCTTAAATGCTTGTAAGTGTCCTCAACTAAAGCCAAGGCGAGGAGCTGGTAACACAACCCAAGTCCTCCACGTGGGGAGCAAGAACCCAACTATTTGAGCCATTGCCTGCTGCCTCCCAGGATCTGCACTAGCAGGAAGCCAGAGTCCAAAGTGGAGCCAAGTATCAAAACTAGGTAATCTTACATGGGATGCAGCCTTCCTAACCAGTGTCTTAACTGCTAGGCAAAAATGCCTGCACCATGATTAGCATTTAGAATTATTATAGTCCAAATTCTACATGTAATTAACTAAATCTGCGGGAAATGATATAGCTGTGATTCCTATAAATAGAAGACAACAACTTGTTTTAGGTGAATACAGGGAGATTAAAATGGCACTGTAGAAATACTGCATAACTTGTTATACTGTCTTTTCAGAGACAGAATAAGCATTTCATTGTCCTATAAGTTCATTTTCAATCATATGGCTGGACAGCCTTCCTATAGGCTTCTGGTGCCAAGCCTGTGAGGAAACGAGCAGAGCTTACCAACCTCTGTGATTAGTCCTGTATGCTGGATCCTCTGTTTATATCTTGGGTACAGGGATTTGGGTCTTTTACTGTTCTGACTCTGGGTCTAGCTCTTAGTAATTTACAGAGGAACCTAACACAAACCAGCATTCAAAGGTCAAATCTGCTATTTACACACCATATGCCCTTAACAAAGGAACATAACCTTTTCTGTTTTATTCCAGTTCCTTAGTAAGAAAATGGACTGTTTTGAGTAATAAATAGCAAAAGAGAAATGTAAATAAAACACTTCACAGTATCTGAAATATAGGAGCTGCTCACTAATCATGGATTTTCCTTCTCCCTTCTTTCTTGTTACTCAACTGTAAAAGAAAACAACATCGTCTACATAATATCCTTTATCTTTTTAAAGAAGCACAATATCAGTTAAAATCTTCCAGATTGTTTCATTTTTCAACCATGTTTTTAATTAACAAATATAATGTGTAATATATGTAATATTTTTGATAGTATTCCTCAAATTAGTTTATGTTTTGGTATTGGATATTATTTAGTTTCTTTTTTTTAAAGATTTATTTTATTTATTTGAAAGAGTTACAGAGAGAGGTAGAGACAGAGAGAGAGGTCTTCCATCCACTGGTTCACTCCCTAGATGGCTGCAGCAGCCAGAGCTATGCTGATCTGAAGCCAGGAGCCAGGGGCCTCTTCTGGGTCTCCCACGTGGGCTTAGGGGTTTAGGGGCCCAAGGAATTGAGACATGTTCTACTGCTTTCCCAGGCAGAGAGAGCTGGATCAGAAGAGGAACAGCCAAGACAAGAACTGGCGCCCATATGGGATGCCAGTGCTTTAGGCCAGGGCTTTAACCCACTGTGCCACAGCACCGGCCCCATTAGCTTCATCATTAAGTTTTGATTCATTTGCAATGTGTTCTTCTTACTCATACACATGGCTGCTCTTGAAAAATAATGTTAGGGGCTGGCGCTGGGCGTAGCCAGTAAAAGCCACTGCCACAGTGCCAGCATCCCATATGGTCATCGGTTCAAGTTCTGGCTGTTCCACTTCCAATCCAGCGCCCTGCTAATGTGCCTGGGAAAGCAGCTAAAGATGGTCCAAATCCTTGGGTCCCTGTACCCACTTGGGAGACCCAGAAGAAGTTCCCGGCTTCGGATCGGCCCAGCTGCGGCCATTGCAGCCATTTGGGGAGTGAACCAGTGGATGGAAAATCTCTCTTTTTCTCTCCCTCTCTGCCTCTGCCTCTCTGTAACTCTACCTTTCAAATAAACAAATAAATCTTTAAAAATATTTTGTAAAATTCCATGCTCTATTTTCTTTTTGGAATTATCAGATTACTTAGTTATTACCAGAATTATTCTCTGCTGTTTGTCTTCTCTTGATTTTTTTTAAAGATGTATTTATTTGAATGCCAGAGTTACAAAGAGAGAGAAAGAGGCCCTCCATCCACTGGTTCACTCTCCAGATGGCCGCAACGGCCGGAGCTATGCTGATCTGAAGTCAGGAGATAGGTGCTTCTTCCTGGTCTTCCATGCGGGTGCAGGGGCCCAAGGACTTGGGCCATCTTCTATGCTTTCCCAGGCCATAGCAGAGAGCTGGACTGGAAATGGAGCAGCCAGGACTTGAACTGGAGCCTCTATGGGATGCCGACACTGCAAGTGGTAGCTTTACCTGATATGCCACAGCATCAGCCCTGCTCTCTTGATTATTTTAAACTATGTGTAACACAAGCAAAATGCTTAGTTACATCCTTATGAAAGAGCAGATAACTATGTGATACATTCATTCATGTATCCTATTTGTTTATTCTCTCACAGTGGTAATATTTTCTATACATCAGTGACTGTCACAAAGAGAATTACTACTTTCTGAGTTGTACATCTCAATCTCTATTTTTAGGACTGTTATGGAATCTCACTTATTTACTTGGGTGGCATCATTATCTTACATGGATTTGAGTCCATCACTATTTCAAATATACAACTTAAGCCATACAGTAATTTAGATATCAATTTTTGTGCTCCATGTCATTTGTAACTTTGATAAATTACATATCTATTATTTATAACACAGCATAAAAATAGTTAAGGCACAACACTATGTTGAATCATTAGGAATCACCCACCCAATTGATTTCAATAAAAAATATATTTAGTATAGCAATTTTTGGCCTCAGCTCATTTTGGGGAATTAACATTAATGTTATGATTATTCTCATTTTACAATACCTGGTTATATTTATCCTCGATTATCTGTGTGTTTGTATGCCCTTTGAAAATGTAAACATGTTAAAATGCAACAGCTTCTTGCATTAGGTCACACATTAGGTCTGAAGAATTCAACCAAGTTTCACTGTTACTAAACTAATTTTTATTTATTTATTTATTTATTTATTTTTGACAGGCAGAGTGGACAGTGAGAGAGAGAGACAGAGAGAAAGGTCTTCCTTTTGCCTTTGGTTCACCCTCCAATGGCTGCCGCGGCCGGCGCGCTGTGGCCGGCACACCGCGCTGATCCGATGGCAGGAGCCAGGTGCTTATCCTGGTCTCCCGTGGGGTGCAGGGCCCTAGCACTTGGGCCATTCTGCACTGCACTCCCTGGCCACAGCAGAGAGCTGGCCTGGAAGAGGGGCAACCGGGACAGAATCTGGCACCCCGACTGGGACTAGAACCCAGTGTGCCGGCGCCGCAAGGCGGAGGATTAGCCTAGTGAGCCGCGGTGCCGGCCACTAAACTAATTTTTACTCCTGAAAGAGACACTGGTTCTCTTAGATCCTTAGATTTATCTTCTGTGATAGGAGCATAATAAAACACCTATCTCAACTATCAATTTAAAGTGGAATTGAGAGCTTCTTTTCACATTCAGAGACCACTGGAAGCCCATTTTTCTAGCTATTCTGGATAGTTTTTTACATATATGAGTAAATATGAAACCTAGCTTTCATGTGCCAAAAATTACCATCTTAGAACCATATAGTGACAGGTTTTTCAAGCCTACAAAAATCACAATTGCATTAAAATGATGTATACAAGTTACAGAATTGGAACAGAGTTAACATAAATAAAACAATCATCCTGTTTTTCATTAAATATAGTGAGAGATTAGGAAGAATATTTTATTAGAATAAATATGTCAGCCTAGTCTGAGTGGACATTTGATTGGATTGAATCCAACAAAAGTTTATTTTATTTTGTCATCTTAATATTCTGAAAACATTAATATATTTTCTACATAAAACTAAATTTGCAAGCCTGAAGTGATTAAATTGCTATAACCTCATATGTGATTTTTCCATTATAGGCTTGCACTATTATGACTTAGGGCTGCTTTTCTCAGAGAATATTGAAGTGTTAGCAACGGTTCTGAAAAATGATTCATAGATCTGGCATGATTTTGTTGATTTATATCAATATACACATCATTAGTATAATTAGTACCTTAAAATTAAAAAAAAAAGCATTGTCATATAATATTTCCAATGAGAATGATGGACTTTGCTTTAAGTTCTAGTGACATTCCTGACAGTGGTTGTAGTCAAAGCTTCTTCCTTAAAGCAACACAAGTAGGAATTGTGGAGCCAGACACAAACGTAGCTGTGAATGACTCCAAATGTTGTTTTCCTGGAAAATAAGGTAAAAGAGTATAAGTAACTGAACTCATAAAGTAGAATGTATAATAGAAGAAGGAAGACAGAATGAGAAATGTTATTAAGGCTGGATTTTTAAGATACAGAGACCAACAGAGTGTGATACATACAAAGAATTCATAAAATATTGATGGATGGTAAATTATTTGTTACAAACATAGAGACTACCAGAAAAGTGATAAGGCGCTCTACATTATTTTAAAAGTAATTTCAGGGCAATGTGACTATGGAAGAAGGGCACAGAGCTGTGGGAAATACATCCATAATTTGTCTATCCACATTTTGTCCTACGACTCTCATTTTGTAAAGAAGTGTGTTCTTATTTAGTCTTTCACAACAAACGTAGATATGATCCATCCATCTGTTTTCTTGGTAGCAAAACTCTCATTGGTAAAACTTTAACTAGTCTGTAATTAGTGAGCCTTGTTATTTTTAGCTGAAAAATGTGATGGTTAATATACAGTAGTATCATAGTTGAGAGACTACTACTTCCTTCAGGAAAAGTAACATCCAATCATGCATCTATTTCTAATTATTAATCTTTGAATATATGACAAAAGTGTCATCAGATGTTGATGCCACCTTTACCAGAATTCTGTAAACACTGACATTGGAGTCTGACAGAAAGAACTCAAAGGAGAGTATATTGAGAACATGACATTGTGCAAAGGTTCTCAGGGCCACTTGTCCCAATTCAATGACACACAAGTAAACCTCAAGTATCTTACTAATATTTAACTGCAGTGAACAAATTAAAGGCTTACAAAGCATTTCAGGAAATCATCTAACTTATTGCTCCTGATCCAATACACACCATCAGCACTCATAATGAGATAATTGACTTGTGTCTGAGTGGATATAAAAAACATATCATAAGCTTCCAAATTAATTGTATTGGTGAAAAGTGTAAACATGTTGGGTACAGATAGATACCACAGAGATGGTCTAAAAAAGACTGAAAAAAAAAAAGACTGAGCTGGAATAAATAAAGTTGGAAAATTAACATGAATTTAGAAATATTCCTTAGCAGTCAGTTCTTTTAATGTTGATATTTAAGAATAATTAAGGAAGTTATTTATTGCTCTGTTGCTTTGGCCTTGAAAAACCTGACAATAACCAGAAAATGAATTTATACTCTAGGATGTACAGCTTAGTTTACTGGGCTGAATCCTATTTGCCTTACATTTTGAAATAAAATAGGAAAAATGTAGATAATTCTATTTTCAAAATGTGTTACTTTTGATTGCTTTATTTAGTGGTGCATTAAGCCTTTTACTATAATGAATATTAAAATATGTTACCCCAAAAATTAAAAAAAATGAAAGAAATAAAAGGGAGAAGGAGGGAAGGAGAGAAGAGAAGTGTCATTATATTATTAGATTTGTATCCATGAACCATTGAATCTGTTCTCTGTATTAATAAAGCCTTAACATAAGAATTGAAGAGAGTTGTGCTGTAGACATTACCAAGCATTTGCAGTGACCCAGAGAATCTAATGTATTAATAGATTCCCTAAGAAAAAGACAATTTAAAAAAGAGGAAAACAAAATAAAATGGATTGCTGGCCTAAACATAAAATATAATGATATAAAATTTCTGAAATAAAACGAAAGAAAAAAAAAACAAATGAAAGGTTTTAAGTTCCTAAACTCTCCAGCAATTCAAGGTATCAGAAATAGGAAGCAGGGTCAGGAGTTGAGATTCAAACCGAGGTACTCTGATATTGTAGCAGGATTCCCAGAGAGAGGCTGTCAGCAGGAAGTAGCTTTATTTTATGCCAGCAGGCTCAAAGGATTTTATAAAGTCTGAGCCCTGAACAAAGCATGTCATTGTCTTAGATACCTTGGCACAAACAACTTTAAGTTTTCCTTTGCATATTTGGTTCTACGTATTTTGATTTGCTCTTTTAGAGCTATAGCACTGCTGGCGTAATTGCTACAGGCTGCACATGTGTATACCCAAACTGCCTATGTTTCAAGGTGGCTTTTCTCAGAAAGTCCCCTTTAACCCCTTGTTCCTGTAAAGCTCCTGCTGGAAATCCCCTACCATATCTGCTCCTAGCCAGTTCTCCTTTACAGCTCTACTTCTCTTTTTCCTTTTCTTTGGGAAGGGTCTCTGCTATAATATTGGATGAAGGCCATCTTGGTTGCTTCCAGGTTCAAGCGATTATGAACAAAACTACTATTCACACTCATGGTCACATTTTTTCTATTGATGAAAGCTTTCAAATCCTTGAATAGATAGCAAGTGCTGTGACCGCTGGGTCATAAGGAAAGAGTACATTTAGATTTATTAGAGACTGTTAGAAACTTTCAAAGTTGCTATACCATTTTGCATTTCTACTAGCAATGAATGAGAACTCCGGTGTGCCACATCTTTATCAGCATTTTAAGTTATCAGTGTTTTGAGTTTTGGCCATTCTGATAGGTGTGTATCTTATTTTTGTTTCATGTAAATTTTGTGCCCTTGATATCACATTAAAAATCAATTACAAAGTCAAGAACATTCATACCTATATTTTGGGAGTTTTACAGTTTTAGCTTCTATTTTATATTGTGATACCTTTTGAGTGAAATTTTGTGCATGGTATGAGGTAGTGATCCAACTTCACTTTTGTTCCATGTGAATATCCAGCTATACCAGCACCATTTATTGCAAAGAATTTAGTGCAAAATAAATACAAAATCACAGAATCTCATGCACACTGACACTGGTCTCAGGACGCAACTGGCTCTTTGACACATTGGCTAGATGGCACCAGAACCTACTGCAGCACACTGACTGCCGTTTCTAGGATCCCCTCAGCTGATGGCCATCCTTGGGGCAGCACGCCCCTCTTCCAGGCACAGCCCATGTGCCATCAACCTGCGGAGAGGAGCTGGTGTGTTCAGTTGAATCTGTTGATAATAAAGAGTGTTTTTTTCTTTTCCTTTTTTTAAATTTTCTTTTTCTTTTCTTTTCTTTTCTTTTTTTTTTTTTTTGACAGGCAGAGTGGACAGTGAGAGAGAGAGACAGAGAGAAAGGTCTTCCTTTGCTGTTGGTTCACCCTCCAATGGACGCCACGGCTGGCGCGCTGCGGCCCGCGCACTGCGCTGATCTGATGGCTGGAACCAGGTGCTTATCCTGGTCTCCCATGGGGTGCAGGGTCCAAGCACTTGGGCCATCCTCCACTGCACTCCCTGGCCACAGCAGAGAGCTGGCCTGGAAGAGGGGTAACCGGGACAGAATCCGGCGCCCCGACCGGGACTAGAACCCGGTGTGCCGGCGCTGCAGGCGGAGGATTAGCCTTGTGAGCAGGGGCACTGGCCAAGAGTGGTTTTTTTCAACGTTGACAAAAGGCAGTATCAGCAACACCTGGTCTTGGAGAGTCCTAAGATGCTGAGAACTTCACAACCATAGCCCGCTCGAATCTGGCCACACCTGAGTGGACCTCAGACCACAGTCTGGAGGGCCTGGTGAGACTCTGCATTGAAAACACCTGAGGTGCTCTGTGAGCCATTTATTCCCCCTCCGATGCCGATGTAGGACTGGCTCCACAACCGCTTCTGGATGCCGTGAGGGACCAGGTGAGAGGCTGACAAATGGCGGATTAGCGTCTCCCAGAAGTAAAAGTGTCTGCTCCCCACGGAGATAGGGCAGAGGCTGAGGCAACTGTGTGACTGCAGAGGAGTGTGTGTGGCTGTTGGCCCAGAACAGCACAGGCCTATGGTGCTAGCCCTTAGGATATCTGTGGTTAGCTGCAAACATCTAAGTCTGTGCCAAGTGCAGAGAGCCCCATCTTCTCATTCATTGTAGTTCAGGCAGTAGAGACCCCGGAATTGTTGTAAGTGTCTGCACGTGCGGGGGTGCGGAGGTTTCCCTCATAATATGGGTTCCATGGGCATTTGCTGCTCTCTTTCATCCAGAACCAGCCTGTCCCCCTCTTTCCTCTTGCCAAGTCCCTGAAAACACTTCCTTCAAACAGTTCTTATCCCTTCTGCAACCACCCCACACATCACAGTCACTTACCTTTAGTCGTCTGGTAACTGGTATTGAGCAAGAGAGAAGGTGCGTCTACCCCTGAGCACTGGTCCCAGGACCCCTGCTATGCTGCTCCTTCCTCTACATGGGAGAGAGAGCTCCCTACTTCTCCCATTCTGCAGATGCCAGAGGAGGACACCCAGCATTCATAAGTGCACCCCAAAGTTCCAAGACAGCTGCTATTTCCCCACCTAGACTCTTACGATAGGTGCTGACCAAGGGAAGAAACAGGCCACACTCCTGAACTCCACTGCGAAGTCTGCGCTGGACCTATATTCAGGGAACCCCGACTCGGGGCTTTGGCACAGCTCATCACCACTTCTGCAAGAAATGACCCAGAGTCTCTAGACCAGTCCCATTGCTCCCCACAGAAAGGAGAGATGCTGAGAATAGGTTCTTTGCACATGGAGTTGTCTTGGCACCTAGTGCAAGAACAATTGAACATATAGCAAGTTTTATTTCTGGACTCTAAATTGTATGAATGATCTGTTCATTTTTATTCCATTGTCACTCGTTTTTCTTAATACTGCAGCTTTGCAGATAAATTTGAAATTGCTGTGAATTCAGTTTTAATTTTCAAGATTGTTTAGGCTACTCTTGGTCCCTTGCAATTACATATGAGTTTTAGGATCATTTTTATCAATTTTTGAAAAAAGAGCTAAGATTTTAAGATTGCTTATGTTGGATCTGTAGATAAGTCTATAACACCTTCAAAACAGTATTGTCTGATTCGTTAGCCTGAGCTTTTTCCCACTAAATAACGTCAGCTTTTGTTTCATTCAGTGTTTGTGAATTTTTCAGTGTACAATTCTTGCATGTCTGTTGTCAAATTCATTCCTAAACATTTTATTCTTTTTGATGCTATTTAAATAGAATCGTCTCCCTGATTACCTTTGCAAATTCTTTATTCCTAGTTATATGGGTGAAAATGCAGATTTTTCTCTTGTTATGCCCTACAACCTTGTTGAAATGTTTTATTAACTAATACTTTTTTATGGATTGTTTAGGATATTCTCTATAGACGATTATGACATCTCCGACTAGACATAGTTTTATTCCTTGCTTTTGAAAAATCTATTCTTTCTTTTCCATGCCCAATTTCACTGGATGTGATCGCCTCTCACAATATTGAATAGATGTGACAAGAATAAATATCTTGTTTTCCTGATGGTATAAGCAGACTTTGCTTTTCACCCTGTAGTAAAATATTCATTGTGCATATTTTGTAGATGCACTTCATCATATTGAAAAAAAGTATCTTTTTATTTTCAGTTTGTCTTTCTATTTTGAATATGTAGTGCATTTTTTCAGATACCTTTTGTACATTGAATGAATTATGTGGTTAAACTTTATTAATATAGTTTTATATTATGGTAACTTATTTTGTATGTTGAATTGCCCTACCTTGCATTCAAGGGATAAATCACATTTGGTTATGGTATAAAATTTCCTTTATATTGATGGATTCAATTGGTTAGTGTTTTGTGAAAATTTTAGCATTTAAACTAAGAGAATTTTATTCTATAACATTATTTTCTTGTGATGTGTTTTGGTAATAGGGTAAAACAGGCCTCATAGATGATATTAATTCCCTTCTAATTTTGAAAAAACAAATTGAAATATTGGTGTTGATTCTTTAAATGTCTGGAATTCGTAGAGAAGCCATCTTTTATGGCTGTATAATGGGAAATTAAAAATTTATCAATATTTACATTCTACTTGTTATAATTCTGTTCAAATTTTTTTTCTCCTTTTCAGTTTTCATTTGTTTGGGTCCTCTAGGAATTTGTCCACTTGATCTAAGTTTCCTGATTTGTTGGTATAAAATGGTTTATGTTCTGCATCTGTGCTCTGTTTTATTTCATAACTCTGGTAGTAATTTCTGGTCCTTCATGCTATAATAATTTGAGCTTTTTCTTTTGCTAGTCTAGCTAGATGTTCATGCTTCCTTATCACAGAGCCAATTATATTTTCATTTCTTTTTCTATTCCTTGATTTCTATTTTATTAATTCCTACCATAATTGTTTTTATTTTCTTCTGATTGCTTTGAATTTATTCTCTTATCTAGAAGCAGATACTGGAATGTTTCTGTAAGTGAAAGGTTATTGATTTGAGATCTTATTTTTTAAAATACACATATTTAAAGCTATACATTTTCCTCTAAGTATTGCTTTAACTTGACTGAGCAAGTTTTTCTAATTTTATATTTGTTTTCCTTCATCTCAAAGTATTTTCTAGTATTGTTATTTTTTGTTTTTAATTTTCAGGAATGTGTTATTTAATGACCACATATTATGCATTTCCCAAATGTTCCTGTATTTATTTCTAGTTTAATTTCCCTGTTGTCAGTGAGCATACTTTCTATGATTTTAATCCTTCGAAATCTATTGAAAACTTTTTCAGTGGACTAATATGCCGTCAATTCTAGCGACTATTCTACCTCTGCTTAGGTATCAAGATGTTTATTAGGCCTAGAAGGTTTGTAGTGTTAATAGCCTTAGATTTCTTTTGGATCCTATAGAATCTTTTTCTCTGCATTGCTGAAACTGGAATATTGCAGCCTCTATTATTAGGCGGAGAGTGTGGGTGGTAGTTAAGATGGCAGCATTTCATGATGGAGCCTTGCTTGATTCTGGCTTTGCGCTGATGCAGACCTTGGATGGCAGTGGTGAGAATTCAGTTATTTGGGTCCCTGCCACCCTTGTTGCATTTGGTTGAGATTGCCATGCTTGGTTTTGGCCTGGCCTTGCTCCAACCATTGACAACATTTATGGGAGTGAGCCAGCAGATCAAGGTCTGTGTCTTCTCTACCTGTTCAAAAAAAAAAAAAAAAAAAAAGATGTAAAAAGTCTTTGTTATTGAATTGTGTTTTACTCTAATTCTCTTAAATTTTGATTCACATATTTTGCTTCTGTTATTAGCTACATATATATTTCTATTAAAATGCATTTCTTATGAGATTTTTATCTTTGTCTCTAGTTGCCATTTTTGTCTTAGAGTTTATTTTGCTTGTTTTAGGATAGCCACTCCAGCTCCCTTTTGGTAACTGTTTGCATGGTCTATCTTTTTCCATTCTTTTCTTTCTACAGAAAGAAAATACTCCAGTTACTACAGCTTTAAACTGTAATTTGGAATGGTTGAATATTTTAAAATGCTATTGTGCCAATTTGTACTTTGTTAGAAATGTTTAGTCTATTTCCCTTTTTTATTTTTTTTGACAGAGTTAGAGAAAGGGCTTCCTCCCGTTGGTTCATCCCACAAATGGCTGCTACGGCCGGTGTGCTGTGCCAATCCGAAGCCGGGAGCCAGGTGCTTCTCCTGGTCTCCCATGCAGGTGCAGGGCCCAAGCACTTGGGCCATCCTCCACTGCCTTCCCAGGCCACAGCAGAAAGCTGGACTGGAAGAGGAGCAACCGGGACAGACTCCTGCGCCCAAACCGGGATTAGAACCCAGAGTGCCAGCGCTGTGGGCGGAGGATTAGCCAAGTGAGCTGCGGCACCTACGCCGGCTTAGTCTATTTACCTTTAATGTAGTTACAGATAAGGCAGGATTTGCTTCTGCCACTTTGCTATTTGCTGTCTGTATACTTTTCAGTTTCTCTTTGTAGATTACTGCCACCTTAGCTTTAAATATATATATATATATATATATATATTTATTTATTTAGTGTATGGCTTTCATTTCTTTGTTTCTTTTAGTGTAACATTATAGTAATTTCCTTAGCATTCTGGAGGATTAAAATTAACATCTTAATTTATAAAATATAATTGATCAATGCCAACATTGTGTCAATATTGTACATAGTTTCACTGCTGCAGAGCTCCTTCTCTTGCCTATCCTTTTGCTCTTACTGTCATATAAATTACATCTGTACACCTTGTATGCACATCACTGCAATTTTATAAGTACTTATGTTCAGATAATACTATAGAAGATATGAAAAATAAGATAGAAAAAAATCAAAACCACATAAGCTATTAAATTTACATATATTAATTTTTTATCTGTGTTTGAGTTATTCTTTAATATTTTTCAATTCAGCATGCTGGAGTCCCTATAGGTGTTAATATTTCTATTGTTTGGTGGCTGGATCTAGTTTTATTTTGCTTCCCCTTGTATATAATTAACAATCCTGGAACAATTTACTAAATAATTTTTTCTGTCTTCACTGATGGGTAATGTCATTTCTCTCATATCAAGATTTCCTCTGTGCCAAGGTCATTGTCTTACCTGATTTCTGAGGGTACATAACTCCAAGTAGCTTTAAACATTCATTTCGTTCTCTTTGTGTCTCTCCTGCCCACCCCTGTATGTTTAAATGAATTGGCTGAGCATCTTCAGCCAAGAAAATGGAAAAATTCTGGTCTCTGGCTGATACTAGCAACTTGGGTAAGACCATTAGTTAAGCTATCATACTAAACACACTTAATTTTTTAAAAATAATTTCTTTAAGAGAAATAAAGAGTCAACTCCCATTCACTGTGTTATGCTCCAAGTGCTTGCAATGCCTGCAGGAACTGAAATTAATTTCTTCTGTGTTGGTTGCAGAAATCCAAGTACTTGAGCCATCACTGCTCTCTTGCAGCATTGCAATTAGTAGGATGCTTGCAGCAGGAGCTAGAGCTGAGTGTCAAACTCGAGGTACTCCAGTAAGAAATGTGGCATCCAAACCAGCATCTCCACTGCTAGCAAACTTGTCTTCCCCCAGAAGCCCACTTTGATCTTGGCCAGGAATCTCCCAACATTATATAATTACAAGTCTTCTGTCGATTCTCAATTACTTGGTGACAAAATACTTGGTAGTTGGGTTTATGCAACTATGCCTGTCCCAACTAAGTGGGAACTTACAAGAGACTGATAATCAGGTGCACTCAGTTTTTCTTTGGGTCATGATTTCAATTGACCTTTGCTTATTTTTATCCTACGTGTTGTTCTTGTGTACGTGACACTCCTTTTGATCTGCTTGTGAATCCTCATTCCAAATATAGTCCTGCCTCCCTATCCATGGATTCCACCCACCACAATTCAACAAGCAGATCCAAAATATTAAAGAAATATTGTGAATGTTCTGAACATATACAGACATTTTTCTTGTCATTATTCCCCAGATAATAGAGTATAACAACTATTTATATTGTACAGGTATTAGAAATACTTTATTATTTAAAGTATACCATAGTTGATGTGTAAGTTACATGCAAATTCGATGCTATTTTAAAAAAGGACTTGTATATATAGATTTTGATATATGGGGAGTCCTGGAACCAATCCTCTACAGATACCATACTGTATAATTTTTAAAGGTTTATTTATTTTAAAGCATGGTGAAGAATGGGGAGGGAGAGAAGTGGGGGTGGAGAGGGAGATAGATAGTGAAGAGAGAGATATGGAGATAGGTATCCCATGTGCTGATTCAATTCCCAAATGGCTCAATGGCTAGGGCTGGGCTAAAGGCTGAATCTGGGAACAAAGAACTCAATTCAGTTCTCTAACATGGAATCCAATTGCTTGAGCCATCATTGCTGCTTCTTAGGGTATTAATAGGAAGCTGGAGTCAAGAACTGGAGCTGGATTTCAAACCCAAGCACTCTACAAGACAGGCATCTTATCCAATGTCTTAATCACTAAGCCAATGACTATTTGTTACTCATCAATTTTTGACTGGTTACATCAAATGTGTTTTTGTACCCGATGGCAGCGTATTTTGAAATAATGTTGAGGAACAACTACATCTCTCCAGCTTGATAATTCAGAATACATTTTAAGTTATTCTGATGCCTAGAAATATAAAACTATAAATTATTAATTTTTGTATCCCCATAGCATATAGTTAAGTGTTTAGACATTGTCTGTATTTAATAAGTTTTATTGTTAAAGTAAAGGCTAATACAAAGGAAGGGATCAAGAAGAATCAGAATTGTAAGTTCTTAAATAGGAGCCTTTTGTGGGCTAGGAATATTCTACTATTAAGCTTTTGTACCACATATCATAGTCTAGTTAATATAGCAAATATTTAATTAAAGGTAATAATTTCACTTGCAGTTTTACAGATGAATTTTTTTTTTGCAACAAACAATAGCTCTACTTTCTGATGTCTCTTATACAAGACTGAAAGTGGTTTAAAAAATGGAAATTTATTTTGTATAAGAGACATCAGAAAGTAGAGCTTCTCAGATTTGGCTTACTCAGTGGCTCAGTAATATTAGGGGGGTTAAAAGAAGCACCTCACTGGTATTTAGGTTTTCATAGCCACATCAGAACTGCTAAAGCTGAGTCAGTGTCTTCACTCTGAGTCTATGCAAGCAAGTGCAGAGGTTTCTTTTCTGTCATCTTGTTCACCAGGGAGTAAGAAGCCCCAGAACTCCCAGCCACTTTATTTTCTGCGGTCATATGCAGACTCTTGTCATTCAGTGCCTATACCCCTTAAGAATTATCATCAGATGGAGTCTGCTTTACTTGAACATAATGCTGAGATAGACTGGAACAAAACCAAGTTCTTCTTCTAGTGAAAATGGATGACGTTTCTAGGTACCAGAGTTAACAGATCCTGTAATATGGAATTTAACGTTTAAGAATCAATAATATGAATATCATAGCAAACACACAAGAGTTATTTATTTAGGATATTTTTTGTTGCTGTTTATCTACAGAGCCTTGAAGAGAAATGTTTTAGTTTGGCTTTTTAAAGTCTTTAAGTTTGCGTTATTTAAACTGAGTTTTAAGGGAGTTTGCTCCTAATTAGCAATATAACAACCTGTTTTATTTCCCCCAGATTTGTTCATATCTTGTCAACATAAATCCATGCAATTTTTTAATCACATCATAGGAAACTTAGGAAAGAAGTGACAGATTTCCCAAGAGTGGCATACATTACAGGAATCTCAGTAAGGACGATATGTGTAGACATTAATGAGACATGATTCTCTACAAAGCAAAATTTATATGTCAGATGATGAGTTTCTCTATCAAAACAAATGTAGAATTTATAATTTAATATCTTACAATCCATCTTGTGGGATTTATTTTTAGAAATTTTGTCTAGATCTTATGTTTGCTTCCTTCTGTTTATTAGTTTGTTTTGTTTTTGGTGGAAATGAAGCCGAGTTCCTAAAACCATGATTTAACTGATTCCCATTGTTAATTTTTACACCTAGTACTTATAAATGGACTGATCTTGTTACTGAGATAAATGTCAAAACTAATTTTTGTATAAAAATCCATGTGACTTCTGTCTTGCTTATTTTTCCTGTGAAATAATTGTTTTTCAATGAAGTATCCAGAATATGAACAAAACACCCGCAGTTACTTTTCAGTTATAAAATGGTATTCACTTAGCGGAACAACATGTCTTTGTATAAGCTGTATCAGACCCAACTGAAGATGAAAAACTCCCATCCCCATATATATCTGCGCTGTGCACAAACATGAACCTCCTTTAAATTTCCATGCCATTTTACAACCCCCATTTTGTAGCAGGCAAGGTTATTGGTTGCTAAAAACACCAGCAGGACGGGGCTATCTAAAGACAACCGTCATCAGTATGTTAACTATACAAAAATAAGTACATAAAGATATTACATAACTTAAAAAATCTTACGTGACTTCATAATTTCATTTTTTTTCTTCAAAAGGAGTGAACTTTGTACAGGGGATTTAAATGCAGTATATACCAGGAAAAAATGAACTGGAACCAATTATTCATCATATGTTCATCTTTTTTTTTATTCCTCTTCCTCCTCCTTATCCTCATCTTTCTTTCTCTTGCTCCATCCAGCCTTGTGAACTCCGTCCTTTGCTGCATCAGGCCTTCATCGAGCACAGAATGCAGGAAGCTTTTTCCCATGTTCCCTTCAGCTTAGTGCCCTTGTTTTCCCAAGGCTGCCCCTAACTTTGCTCCCAGTTTCCCTGTATCACCACCACTGGGTAGGCTTGGGTGTTGTTGGATTTGAGGTGGCATTCATAACAGAACAACAACAGAAAAGACCAAAAATAATCTCTTGGTTGTACTGGGATCCTTGAACTTTTTGCTTTCATTTTTGTTGGGATCCACATTTTGACTTCTTTCATAGTGCGCCTTGTCCGCCTTTGTGGCATCTTCACGTTTTCCTTTCTCTTTGACACACAGGATCTGGCCCCTCTCTGAGAACTACTGGGAGGGATTCTAGATGATAGAAGCATGGGCTGCTGCTGCTGCTGGGTTCCTTCTAATTAGTTCGCACAAAGACCGCTTTTGATGACATTTGCCTCTCCATTTCTTAAGGTAAGTTTGGCTCATATTTATTTTTCCTCATACGCACAGAGTTTTCCAGTGCCCATCCTGTCCTCACTTAACACATGCTGTCTGTATGGAGCTCAATATATTGTTATGGCTGCTGTTCTAAATTCTAGATTTTTATGAAAGTAGTCCCAGAGAGATTTGGGCAACCATATCATTACTGGGTCAGAGCTGCAGGTTTATAGATTACAACTTTTTTTCAACTTTCAATTAATAAATATAAATTTCCAAAGTACAACTTTTAGATTATAGTGGCTTTTTCCTCCCATAACTTCCCTCCCACCCGCAACCATCCCATCTCCCACTCCCTCTCCCATCCTATTCACATCAAGATTCATTTTCAATTATCTTTATAAACAGAAGATCAATTTAGTATATACTAAGTAAAGACTGCAACAGTTTGAACCCACACAGAAACACAAAGTATAAAGTACTGTTTGAGTACTAGTTATACCGTTAATATTAAGGTCTGTTTGTTCTGTTCTCACTGATACTTAGTAATCTCTGTGCCTTATTATATACAGCTAATAAAGTATACATATTTTAACTGAAAAGTTCTAGCATTGATACTGCAGTAAGTTGAATTCAAGGTTGATAAGTGATCCTCAAGTGTAGACGGATCTTTCACAGGACTGAAAGTTGCCTGACTATAGAAATCCACTTGGTATTGTCTTTCTGATGAGCATGGCAATCCTAGGATATGAAATAGATGATGGACAATTTCTCTGAACACCTTGCTGGCTTCCTAAAATGGGCATCTGGGAATGTGCTGAGACTGTGAAATAGGTAACCAAAGTAGGAAACGGATATGATTTCTGTTCTAAATAGGCCATTATGTGAAATGAACAAAAGTAGCCTCCATTTCCCGAATAAGGAATGATTTCTTCCCTTCTGTAAATTGGATGGCAATCGATATGAGAGAGGGAAAAATATTAGTAATGCTTTGCCTATGAAAAAGGGCACTTCCAAGCCTAGTGTAAGCTGTTCTGACTATAGAATTGGGAAAAAAATAAGCTACTCTTTTTAATTTTGTTGAAAATCTACTTTCACACAATTAAATCTGAAATCTTTTTTTTTATTCATAAAAGGTGAACTTGTGCTTATGAGGTGAAATCTATGTTGGGTAAATCAAAATGGAAAAGGCAGTTAACTAGAGAACAGGGGAAGGTGAACAATGGCATAGATGTTCTGTTTTCCATTAGCCATTCTGTAATGTGGACATAGCTGTACATGCACACATATGCATGCACACATGCGCAAATGCATGTCCTCTAATTTAGAGTTGCCCATGATGTTTGCTGGCTACGTTCATCTATTTCCTTCGTCTGTCTTTATCAGTAATAACAGTTCCATTGTTGCATTAGGAGCATCTTTTCCTGTGAGCACAGCTGTCGCATTGTACATTTAATCTTACGTACAACTTAAACTTTGTATTTTGTTAGGTTTAAATTGACTTATGTTATGTTTGTATGTTACATTTTTTTATAAAGGTTAAGCATTCATTATCTGTCATACTATAAGCTCACTGTGGACACAGATCACATTTTTCGTTGCCTGGAATTTTCTGTGTATTTTGGCATATTGTGGGAATTGATAATAATATGCTTAGTGGGTTAAATTGCATCCATTAAGATGTGCATATTGCAAGTGTGTAAATCACTGTATCTTGATTGATACATTGTCATCAAAAAACAACTGTTTTTCTCCTGGATGAGAATAAAAGTATTTAAAAACATATGTATTTATGCAAATGACAAAAAAGAAAGCACAGTTTAAGAGCTTGTTGTAAACTTTGTTTAAACTTTAAGTTTCACAGGCACAGGCATACTCAGCATTTCTCTTGTAAGTCTTTAAAATCATCCCCAAAACACAAAGATGTGGGGAGCAACTCGGACTAGACTAAGTTACTGGAATTAAGACTTATTCTATGCATCTGCTCTCCCACAATATGGCGCTGGGAGAGGAGAAAACAGCTTCTACTCAGCTGCCTCCAGTTCAACCAATAAATTGTAGGACCTGCTCCTGATTGGAGGAGAGCAGCGTACTCGGTGTGTGGATAGCAGAGTTGGGATTGGTGGAAGAGGACTATAAAGGAGGAGAGAGACAACATGCACCAGGAACATCTAAGGGGAACATCTAAGAGGAACACCTGTGCAGCCCCCGAGAGAGCCGGCCGGTGGTGTGCCGCTCCCCCGCGGAAGTGGGGAATGTGGCAGGGGGAACCGCCCTTCCACAGAGGTGGAAGGGACGGTAGCCAACCCGGGAAGAACCAGCAGCAAACCCGGGGAGGGCCGAGCAGACGAAAGAACAGCGCAGGGTCCTGTGTCGTTCCTCCACGAAGACGGGGAGCGACATAATGGTGCCGTGACTCGGATATGAAGCCTAGGCAGGGTTTAGTGTCGTTCCTCCACGAAGAGGGGGAACGACACAAAGAAAAAGTATTTTTAGTACATCTCCCTAAATCAAACATTCACCCTTCTTTCTCATTTCTCTCCTTCTCCTCCCACACATTCATTCACACACATAGACATTTGCTTTGGTATTTGAGCTATTTTGCCTTTAAGATAACTACCATGTGCCTGGAGAGAATGGAATTAGGATTCTTGTTGGCTACCTTAAACCATTTAAAAAGTAATCATGTTGAATGACATATAACTTGATTATTTTAATAATTCTCAAATTTCAAAAATACATAATGGATTTTTTTTCTTCCCAGAATGAATGAGATACAGTAGACGTATCTCACATGATTTTTATTTATCCACTTATAAATTCATATTCTTACTGAATGGCTGCTGACACAGTGCTCACTATGGCATGGTCATATACTAGAAGGCAGTACTGACCAAGGCATATGAGTTCTCCAAGAGCTTCATTGTACTTGGAAGGCCAAATGTTAAACATCTAAAGCAAGCAAATAACACGTAGTGTTGTAAAGCCCCTGCCTGCAGTGCTGGCATCCCATATGGGCACTGTTTCATGTCCCAGCTGCTCCACTTCTGATCCAGCTCTCTGCTATGGCCTGGGAAAGCAGTAGAAGATGGCTCAACTCCTTGGGCCCCTGTACCCATGTGGAAGACCAGGAAAAAGCTCCTGGCTTTGGATCAGTGCAGCTCTGTCCATTGCTGCCATCTGGGGAATGAGTGAAGCAGCAGATGGAAGCTGGCTCGCTTGTTCCCTCTCTCTTGATCTCTTTCTCTCTCTTCCTCTCCTCCTCTCTGTGTAACTCTGACTTTCAAATAAATCTTTAAAAAGAAAAACACACAGTGTTAATTCTGAGAATAAAATTGAATTAGGGATTATTTGGGCTAGATTTGTGGTAGATGAGTTAATGGGAAGGTCCCAAGGCAGAGAACAGCTTGCGTGGTTGTTTGAAGGAGGAGAAAACTATGTGCTCATACTTGAGGTGTATGAGAGTGGCTCTTGGTAAAATCAAAAGAGCAGGCCAATGTCTGATCACATGAAGCTGTCGAGACCAAATACAAAGTTTGAGTGTTACTTAAAATTTCCAAGTAGGAAAGTGCATTATCAGGTTTATGTTTTGTGAAAGATTACTCTGGCTGCTATGTGGACAATGCATTGTAAAGGGAGAAGAGGGAGATGAAGGCAAGTAGTTGAGAAGTGCTGCGGAATTTCAACTGAGATGATGTGCCAGTGTGTAGCAAGCTCCAAGTGAGGATAACAAGGAATGGGAAAAGTACTTTTGTCCTTGGATGTACGAAAGTTTTGTTACTCTGGGGAGATAGTAGCAGACCTACAATTCTGACCATCTTTTTGATGTCCTGTTTATTTTCGATCCTTCATTCCCTTTTATAAAATTTAACAACCACATGCCCTGTCATGTAATATTATAGTTTTTCCCACTACTGATAATTCTTCACCTCCCTGTCTTGTGGTTTTTATCTTCACCATGTGACTTTCTTGGCCAAGGAGAAATTGTTAACATGGCTGAAGAGAAGTCTTTACATGAGCAAGTGTCGGCTTGCCTTCTCTGCTTCTCTGATCCATTGTGAGAAGAATGTGATCCCATAGATGCTGGCCCAAGGGTGATAAGCAAACACATAGCACAGATCTGAAACCTTGAACTAAGCTCGCCAAACCACAGCTGTCCTGGACAACAGACCTAACAATAACAACAAAAAGGTTGTATTGTAAGACCTTGGTTTTAAGGATGTTGTTTTAAGGATGGTTTTATTACAATAAATGTTAACTAATGCCTTTTTTTCTTTTTTTAAATCAAAGTTTGACAAAACTGTATTTACAACAGTGCTAATAAATACAGGAATTCTTTTTTTATTTTTTTCTCTTTAAATATTTCTTGTTCTGTGTTGGGCTTATTTCAATTAATATAATGTCCTGCAGTTGTATCTATGTGGTACAAATGATAGAATTTGTCTTTTTAATTGCTGGAATAATAATATAATATTATATGTGTGTGTATATATATATATATATATATATCTGGCATTTTCTTTGTCCATTGATTTGATGAACCACACTTTGGTTGATTCCATATTTTGGCTATTGTGAGCAGGGCTGCTATTAACTTCCTGTTGCTGATATCTCTTTAATACAATGGTTCAAGTCTTCAGGGTTTATACCAAGTAGTGGTATTGCTGGAACATATGCCAATTCTATTTCTAGTTATTTTAAGAAATCACCATACTGTTTTCCATAGTGGTTATACTAATTTAAATTCCCACCAAACTGGATGAGTTCCCCTTTCTCTACATCCTCCCCAGCACTTGTTTTCTATCTTTTGGATAAAAGCCATTCTGATGGGTGAGGTGATACATCACTGTGATTTTTGATTTGCATTTCAATGATAGCTAGTGATGTTGAGCATTTTTTTCATATTTGTGTTGTCTATTTATATTTTTTTTTTGAGAACTGTGTTGAGGTCCTTTGCCCATTTCGTCACTTGATTTTTTTTATTTTTTAATTGATGATATAGCTGGCTATTAATCCTTGGTCAGATAAGTAGCTTGCAAATATTTTTTTCCCATTCTGTCAGCTGTCTCTTTACTCTATTGATTGTTTCCTTTTACTCTATTGATTGTTTCCTTACTCTATTGATTGTTTCCCAGAAGCTTCTGAGTTTGATGTAATATAATCTCATTTGTCTAGTTTTGGTTTTGTAGCCTATGCTTTGCAGGTCTTATAAAAGAATCATCAGGGGCCAATGCTGTGGCACAGTATTCTAGTCTTTGGCCTGTGGTGCCAGCATTTCATATGGGAATTGATTCCCATCCCAGCTGCTATTCTTCCTGTCCAGCTCTCTGATTGTGTCCTGGGAAGGCAGTGGAGAATAACGAGGGTAATTGGGCCCCTGCACCTGTGTGGGAGATCAGAAACCCTCTTACTAGTTAAAGTGATCATTTTAAGTGCATAACTGATCATAAAGATAGGATTAAATGTCAAAGGGATCATATAAATAAGACCATAAATAAGTCTGCTAATTCTAATTGATAGAATTAAAAAGGAGAGAATGATCCAACACAGGAAACTGGATACATAGCAGACTCATAGTATGAAAAATGCTCTAAACAGCATTCTGACTTCAGAATCAGCCCTTAAGGCATTTGGATCTGGCTAAACAGCCCACAAGAGTATTATAGGTATGGAAAGCCAAGACAATGTGGCAAAAAATGACCCTAAGTGAAAGATCTCTGAGTGAGATCCTGGTGGAAAGAAGGGGCCATCAAAGGAGGGGGTATCTTTCTCTGAAGGGAGGAGAGAACTTCCACTTTCATTTGACCTTATTTAGACAAGGACATAAGTTTGTGAACTCAAGAGCCTTCCATAGCTTTGGCAGCTCCTGATAAGTGCCTCAGGTGATTACTGACATCATAAATAGGAGTGTCAGTTGTTAAATCAACAATGGGAGTCACTGTGCACTTTCTCCCTTTGTAGCACCTCTGTCCTTAATGTGTTGTACTATGAGAATTAATGGTAAAACGTACTCAAACAGTACTTTATACTATGTGTGTCTGTGTGGGTGAAAACTGTTAAAATCTTAGTTTAGAGTTGAGCTTCTGCATATAAAGCTAATATATATGTATATAAAACATTAAAATGAATGTTAAAATGGGATGGGAGAGGGAGTAGGGTGGTTTAAAGGTGGGAGGGTTGTTATGAGGGGAAGTACCACTATAATCCAAAAGTTGTACTTTCAAAATTTATATTTATTAAATAAGTTTTCTATAAAAATAGCCTTTTGCCTTGTTGATCTTTTATATAATTATTATTTAGTTTCAATACCACTTATTTTTATTGTGATCTTTATTACTTCTCATCTGCTAATTTTGGGTTTGGTTCTTGTTTTCTCAACCTTAAAGATGCAACATTACATCATTTATTTGATACCTTTCTCTATTTTAATGTAGTCATTTAATTCTATAAGCTTTCCTCTTAATACTATTTTGCTATATCCCAGAGGTTTTGATATGTTGCATTAAAAAAAAAAAAAAAGCCGGCTCAATAGGCTAATCCTCCACCTGTGGCGCCGGCACACCAGGTTCTAGTCCTGGTCAGGGCATCGGATTCTGTCCCATTTGCCCTCTTCTAGGCCAGCTCTCTGCTGTGGCCTGGGAGTGCAGTGGAGGATGGACCAAGCGCTTGGGCCCTGAACCCTATGGGAGACCAGGAGAAGCACCTGGCTCCTGGCTTCGGTGTGCCGGCCGCAGCGGCCAATGGAGGGTGAACCAATGGCAAAGGAAGACCTTTCTCTCTGTCTCTCTCTCTCTCACTGTCCACTCTGCCTGTCAAAAAATAAAAAAAAAAGTTGCATTTTTATTTTCATTAAAGGAATTTTTTGATTTCTTTTTTAGTTTCTTCAATTACCCATTGGTCATTTAGTAGCATGAATTCTTTTGGCTGGGGAACTCAATCCATTTACACTCAAGAATGGTATTGATGGGTATGAATTTTTTAATTTACTGATTGTACTTGCTGTGCTAGGTATCATGTGTTTTCATGATGTTTAAATCTTTGGAATTTCTTGTAAGTCTGGTCAGGTGTTTGAGAAGTCTGTTTTTGCTTATGTGGGAAATACATTACTTTGCCTTCCCTTGTAAAGGATAGTGCCACTGAATATGATATTCTTGGCTCAAAGTTTTTTTCTTAAGTCTCTGAATGTATCATGCCACTCTTCTGGCCTGTAGGGTTTCTGCTGAGAAGTCTGCTATTGGTCTAATTGCTTTGCTTTTATATGTAATTTGATACCTTTTATCTTTGTGTCTTTCAGATTCTTTCCCCTGTTCTTTTTTTTTTTTTTTTTTTTTTTGACTAGCAGGTATATATGGGATTTTTTTAAACTTTTATTTAATGAATATAAATTTCCAAAATACAGCTTATGGATTCCAATGGCTTCCCCCCCATAACGTCCCTCCCACCCGCAACCCTCCCCTTTCCCACTCCCTCTCCCCTTCCATTCACATCAAGATTCATTTTCGATTCTCTTTATATACAGAAGATCAGTTTAGCATACATTAAGTAAAGACTTCAACAGTTTGCTCCCCCATAGGAACATAAAGTGAAAAATGCTGTTTGAGTACTAGTTATAGCATTAAATCTCAATGTACAGCACACTAAGGACAGAGATCCTACATGAGGAGTAAGTGCACAGTGACTCCTGTTGTTGACTTAACAAATTGACACTCATGTTTATGGCATCAGTAATCACCCTAGGCTCTTGTCATGAGTCGCCAAGGCTATGGAAGCCCCCTGAGTTCACTGACTCTGATCATATTTAGAGAATGCCATGGTCAAAGTGGAAGTTCTCTCCTCCCTTCAGAGAAAGATACCTCCTTCTTTGATGACCCGTTCTTTCCACTGGGATCTCACTCGCGGAGATCTTTCATTTAGGTTTTTTTTTTTTTTCCCCAGAGTGTCTTGGCTTTCCATGCCTGAAATAGTCTCATGGGCTTTTCAGCCGGATCCACATGCCTTAAGGGCTGATTCTGAGGCCAGAGTGCTGTTTAGGACATCTGCCATTCTATGGGTCTGTTGTGTATCTCACTTCCCATGTTGGATCATTCTCTCCCTTTTTTTTTTTTTCTATCAGCTAGTATTTGCAGACACTATTCTTGTTTATATGATCCCTTTGGTTCTTATTCCTATCATTATGATCAATTTTGAACAGAAATTGATTCTTTCCCTGTTCTTAAAAATGTATTAATATAAGGTGAATAAACTTCATAAATACAAATTTCAGTACATAATGATATTTCCCACCCTACTCTCCACTCATGTTCCCACCCTCACTCCTCCTTTTTATATTTTTTCTTTTAATTTGTGCAGTGACACACTTTGAGTTTATTTTATAATCACAAGCTTAACCCTCAACATAGAATTCAACAAGTGAGCTCTTTTAACAATTTGTTAAAAATGTGCCTTGGATAAGATCTTTTTGGTTGAGTTGGCTTGGTGTTCTTTAAGCTTTTTTTATCTGATGTTCATGTCTATTTCAAGACTTGGGAAGTTTGCAACTATTATTTCAGTTAGTGGATTTTCAATGTCTTTTATGTCATCTTCAAGAATCCATATAATATGAATATTTGGTCAATTGTATCCCATATTTTGTATAGTCTTTAAAATAGTAAAGTCTTTTTTTTTTTAAATTTGTTTGGCTTATTTCAACATCCTTTTCTTTAGGGCAGAAATTCTGTCTACCTCTTGTCTATCTTGCTGTTGAAGCCCTGAGTGGTATGTTTGATTTCACTGAGTGAAGATTTCTTCTCCACAATTTCTGCTTGGTTCTTTTTAATGATTTCTACCTTCTCAGTAAAATTTTCATTCATGTCACCTATCAAGTGTCACTCCCTGTCTTCGTGGAGGAACGACACAGGACCCTGCGCTGTTCTTTCGTCTGCTCGGCCCTCCCCGGGTTTGCTGCTGGTTCTTCCCGGGTTAGCTAACGTCCCTTCCACCTCCGTGGAAGGGTGGTTCCCCCTAGCCACTTTCCCCACTTCCGCGGGGGAGTGGCACACCACCGGCCGGCTCTCTCGGGGGCTGCACAGGTGTTCCTTCAGATAGATGTTCCCCTTAGATGTTCCTGGTGCATGTTGTCTCTCTCCTCCTTTATAGTCCTCTTCCACCAATCCCAACTCTGCTACCCACACGCCGAGTACGCTGCTCTCCTCCAATCAGGAGCAGCTCCTGCAGCTTGTCAAGTTGGTGAGAGGCAGCTGGGTAGAAGCTGTTGCCTCCTCTCCCAGCGCCATATTGTGGGAGAGCAGATGCATAGAATAAGTCTTAATTCCAGTAACTTAGTCCAGTCCGAGTTGCTCCCCACATCAAGTTCCTCAGTTCTTTAAACTCTTTATCTGTATTCTCTCACATCATGTTGCATTTACTTACAATGATTATTTTGAATTACATTTATGGCACTTGACAGATTGCCTATCTATAGGTATGGAACTAATTCTGGAGAACAATTGTGCTGATTTGCCAGTGTCAAGCTATCTCACTTTTTCATGTTTCCTGTGTTCGTTTGTTGATGTCTGCAGATCTGGTTTAATAGTCCCTCCTTTATAGAATAGCTTTCTTTGGAAAAGAGTGTATGGTTTAGATGGATTGCAGTGTATCACTTGACTTGTGGCTTTGGGTTTGGTTTTAGGTGAGCCGGAAATGTAACCTCTGAGTGATTTCTTTTGCTTGATATCAGCTGTCTCTATAGGTGGTCCTACCTGAAGCAGTTCATAGGATGTGTATCTTCAGTTTCCAGAGTTCATTGGCAGTTATGCTTGGGATTATGACAGCCAAGCCTTCATCTTTGTGCTGAGGAACACGGAGAGGATATCCCTTTGTCCCACTGGCAAGCCTGAGTGATGGGGGGCTGGTGGTACCAACAGCTGCGGTTCTAGTTCTGTGTAATACGGATGGACTCTTGCTCCAGTTTTTCTGGGAAAGTGCAACTCCTGCTGGGGTTAATAACTCCAAAATCCCTGGTCCCAGCAGTGGGGCATGTGAATTGAACCCTGTTCAAGTCCTACAGGGTGACTACAAGGGGCCTAGGAGATTTTGCACTGGCAAGTATGGATTTAGAGAGAGAATGCATGCAAGTTCTTAAGTGCACTAGGTTTCCAGTGGGGTTGAGGAAATTCTTATTGTTACAGTCCTGGTGTTTCAGGATACAGTGGTAGGATTACCGAGATCTCCCAGGGTAGGATCCAGGTGTTGAAGGTGATGGTAGTCAGCTGCATGAAGCAGATTGATGTAGGTAGAAAGATTTTAATTTGAAATACAGTTCATAGTGATTGATTAATCTGAGATTTGTTAACTGGTAACCATATGCCTAGGATTCTGGTAGATTATCTTGGAGAGAAACAGATAAATATTTGCAATTGCATCAATTTAATATCTGCCACATAGTCCATACTATGAGTTCTTCATTAAGTCATTTTTCTCAAGCATTCTAGAGAACCCAGAGATAGGAGAGAGTGGGGTAAGTAGGAAGTCTTTCATGGTGGATGCAGGTATTGAGTTGGATCTGCAAGACTAGTATATTTCAAGAGTACCACTTTGATTCTGAACATTTGTCATACAGATGACAACTATGAAAAGTGTAGTGGTCATTATTCACTGTCTACCTCTGGCTTTCTTTTTTCACTGCCCAAGGGCCAAAGTCTCTTCTGAGTACATAGTCCTCTTCCCACCTGTAAGGACAGCTCTTTAGGATGGGGAGGCTTGTGTCCAGGCTCGGCTCTAGTAAGCAGCTTGTCGCTGAGTGACTTGGCCAGTTCCTGGGAGGAGAACAAGTTAGAACATGGCATGTCCTTGGGCGGAAATCTGAGGAAGATCTTGAAACGTGCCTGCTGCCTCGGCCCTCTGACCAAGGTCTGGGACTGGATGCACTGCTTGTCATAGATCTCAGCAATGAGCCACCTTTGTTCTTGGGGCTTCAACAGCCTCTGCTGCTGCTGTTTCATCCCGAGAGAACACGCAGTCAAGCTGAACGTTGAACGTGCCCGTGATGATTACTGATGATTGGTCCTCAGTATGGATCCTCCTCTGGTGCTGTGTGAAGGTTGCCTAGTGGTAAATTCCCGGATTGAGTCCCCTACTCTTAGGGACACCCCCCCCACACACACACTCCGGGTCCTTTCTTTCTCTTCTGCTTCTTAAAATTTGCTACTTAAATAAACTGCTTGCTGCTTTATACTACAAGGCTTGCAGTGTATTTCTTGCAAATGGAACTGAAAGTAACCAAGTCTGTACACAGCAGGAGGCCGTGTAATTTGCCATCACACCACCTAATCATACCTGCTTTCCTCAGAGGCTATTGGCAAGATAACCTTCAGAATTTGATAAAATTCATCTTCTGAATATTCTTTTTGTCTTTATTGAGTCAAAGTAACATTTTTTTACATTCAAAGTAGAAAGAGGAAGAGATGGGAGAGTCTACTGACACACTGCTAAATTAGATTCCTGATTGGAAGCCGACCTGAGAAGTGGCCTTACATGTAAAATTGTCCATCTTTCACCTCTGAAGTTTTCAGATTTGACATAGATGGCTTATTCATCCTGACTCTGTCAGGCTCTGTATTTCCCAATATAGCATATCCAGGGGAAGTGGGAGGCAGTTGTTAAAAGAAATTCAAAGAAGCACTCAAGGTATTATCTTTCCTGACCTTTTAATTGTGCCTCCATTGTGAAGGAAAGCAGGATAGAATAAGGAGGAAGGAGTAAAAGAAGAGAAGGAGGGCTTGGAGTGAAATAAGAAAAGAGGAAGAAGCAATTTTTGAGCACTTCCTAAATGCCAAGCATATATCAGATGCTTGATGATCTATGAAGTATATGTGTTTATATACAGTTATCTCCCATGTTGTACCTGCAATACTGATATTACTAAAGGCATCTTAATAGATTATGAGCTTAAATAAACAGCTTAGTATCCTGTAACTAATAAGAATTTCTATGTAAAGTATGAATGAAATACATAAAATGTATAATTATTTAAAAAAATCGTGCAAACTTTATAGTAGCTGTGTGAAGATATTTTATTGTTAATCAGTTTTTGAGGCAACAGGCCTATGAAGGTTTGGTAACAGACACAAAGTCGCACAGATAGCCAATGACAGAGGCTGGCTCACAGTGGAGTTGCCTAATTGTGAAACTCCAGATTCTCTAACTCATAAATATGTGAATATTTATAATTAATAAGATTATAAAGAAAATTTACGTATTTCCAAATATGTTTGGTAACTTTGATATACTTTGGACAGTACAACCCAAAAATTCATATTTTACCAAATTTAAATAATTTCTGAGTTGTCTTTTCCCTTTCCTCAAGTTGTTACAAAGTAAAATCTCTTTCCACCTCTTGACTAACCACTAATTGCATTTCTCCTATTTAGCAGATAGGCACTTCTATCAACTAAACCAGTTATCTGGTTCTGCGAAAGAAGCAGAGGTTTCAGTGGCAATTAGAAATAATTGTTGTGATTTCTCCTCCTACCTAACTCTGGCTTCCAACAGAGCAACACATCTCATTAGCCTTTGAAGACAAGGCTGTTGAAAGAAAAATGTCACCTTTTGAAAACCAAATCCCATTCAGTTTAGGATCCAGTAATGTTTATCGAGTCCCTTTCTGACCCAAACAAAATGGATGATGTGTAACAGCACAGAAAATGTAGAATACAAGGTTATTCTATTCAGAAAAATGTCAAACATTAGAAACGGGACAAGGAGGGTAAGGTAACAAGAATATTCTTTGAACTGAAAAACATGCTCAAGGATTCTGCAAGTTTTTCTTAAAACTGTGATTAAATCATCCCTTTTGCTTATTAATTCATAACCAATGGTCCTCATTTAAAATCAGCATCCTTTTTAAATTGATGAAAATTAAGTTTAACTGTGTGTTTGTATATGCATGTGTATGGAGGATGGGATCTGTTTGTGCTGGTAGGGGGAAGGTAGAGACCTTAAGACACTTTCTGCCTTTAAAATCTTAACCCTTGTATACTTGGAAGACAGGGCTTTGAGAGATGACTCAAAGTACTGAGATGTATTAGAGTTTAAATTGGCACTCACCAAATTCTTACCTGGACACTGGCACAGTATAAAACTTCTCTAGCTCCAGATTTCTCTAAATTGATTCCCATCATAATGTAGTAGAAATGAAAACAAGGTCACCCATCCAAAATCTCAGTGTTTCAAGAACTGGTTCAGAAAATTTTCAAAAATTCTAGAGATAAAAACAAGTGCTTCATTTAATCTTTCAAAAAGTATTCTGATGCCATTTAAATTATCACCTATAACCATAGCAAGATAGTTTATGTGACCAATTTTTGTATCTACCTGTTGTAGCTATTATTATAGACCTTGGTAATCAGTCTTGAGGTAAATGAGTATTTACCACAATGATAAGCAAGAGGTCTCATTCTAAGATACTTCCTAATCTCTCTTACATCTTCACCATTCAAGATACCAGATGATTAGAAAATACAAGCATGTTGTCTCATGATAAAATCACTCATGATTGCAGTCCTTTCCAATGACACTTGGCCATGGATTAGTTTAATTCAATCATGAAATTGGGTAGCTCAGTTCATCGATCTGATCAAATGGGCAATAGGATGGAAGACAAAGGTCATGGGCGGAGAGCTGCCAAGTTTGAGACTGGACTTTCTGAGAGAGGTTACCTTTCAAGGTGGTGGTGGACCTACCTGTGAAAGTACAGAACTATTGAGTCTACAATCTAAATATATATTTTTAAAGTTATTTGAGAGACAGTGTGCACGTAAGAGAATGCAGGGATACTGGTTCATTCCCCAATGCCCAGAATATCTGGGACAGGGCTGGGGATAAAGCTGTGAGCTAGGACTTAGTCTAGGTCTTCTACAAGAATGGCAGTAACCTAACTGCTTGGGGATCACCTGATTCCCTCCCAGAGTCTACATTAGCAGGGAGCTATACTTAGGAACCAGAGCTGAGAATTGAACCCAAGTCCCCCAGTATGGGACACAGGTATATTAATACATAAGCTAAACAACGTATCCCATTCATTCATTTTTAAGCAGATATCAAAGAAGAGGGTTCTTGCCCTTTGTTTTATCAATTTCAAATTTTATAAATGCCACCTTCTCTCCCACACTATCCAAAATGTTCTTAACACAATATGAATTATAGAAATGTCAGCCCAATTCCCCTGTTGGGTTAAAGTTATTCCATATTAAATTTTCTCAAACTGTAGTGGCAGATTTCCAGTCTCTGTGTTTAGAGATTTAATTCCTCATCTCATCTTTATTCTTATACTTCAATCATAGCTTTACTCTCTCTTCGGTCAAACCCTTATCTTATCAGTTATCTTTATACGAAGTTTCATAGGCCCCTCTGCTAATCCTGTGGGTGTTTTATTTGGAATCCCAAGCAACTACTTAGACCTTCCTGCAAATCAAGGTACTAGACACAATAATAGTGAATCTGTGAGCACCTAGCACAGCCAGACTCTGCTGTGCAAATGTGATTGGAGTGCCCAGCTTATTTTCTCACTGTCTTTAGATTCTTTATATTTAATACTGTTGTCTGCAGCTTGATATTTGGGACTCCTGGACTTTAAAAAGAGAGAGACAGTAGGGAGTAAAATCAAAAATGTATTTTCACTGAGGTATGCTCCATTTTTTTTTTCCTTGCAATTACTGAAAAACAAGTTCTTTGCAATGGGTCCCCAAGTGGTTTCTTGGAGAACATAGCAGTACAGAAAGTAAGCACAGATATGTGTGCAGGTGAAGAACCAACTTCCCAGGGCAGTCTCTCTTGCCCTAATTAAGAGAAAATGTTAGAACACGGCAGGAAAACACACATTTTCATGGCTGGATCTGACTCTGGTGATCAAAGGCTGCCTCATGGGGGAAACTCTGATCATTTTTAAGCCAATGGTTGTTGGCTGGTAAAACTTAAAATGTAGTGATTTTTCTGACAGGGTAGCTTGAATGGGGTAAACAGAAGCTTATGTCAGGATTAAAAAAGGAATAGAGGTTGTGTTGTCAGAGTGAGCTGTGGGTACAATGTGCAATGATAAAAAGAACAGGAAGTTGACTTCTGAGACCTGGAGCCAGTATTGATCCTTCCACTTCCATTAGGGGCACCAAAACTTACTGGACTAGTGTTTATGAAACAGTTCAAATAAATAACTAGTGTATCTGATATTTAACATATCAGATGATGGTACTTCAAAAAATGATGAAACATGAAATTAAAAGATAAACTTGTCTTTCTATAAAAATAAAGCCAGGTTTTTTTTTTTTCATGATAGAACTTTTGCGTGAATCTTTTTTTTTAAGATTACTCATGTAGTGTTTGCTAAACTTTTTTCTTGGAATTGTTCTTAGTGTAAGACATTTGCTACCGAAAGAAAACAAAATGGTTTTAAAGTCCTGGTTATCAGTGTTGCTACTAGACAGGATTTAACAAGCTTAGCATTTCACTTGGAAAGGACTCTAACCATGCCCTCTTGGTGTTTCCAATTTGTCTCACTGCTCCAGTGCAGTTTCACCTTGCTGAATTCTTGGGACATAGAATGTATTACATTTATCCTCTGGCTTTCAATAAGCTGGGCCAATGGGATGCACTGGCAGAAGATTGAGAGCCAGGCTGAAAGAATTGGTGGTATTTACTTTCTCATTGGTTTCCTGTATTGGTCCCCTGCTTCTCTCAGTAGCTGATTTGGTTTCCTGTCATGAGGTCCTTTGTTTCTGACTCCAAACTCTCTCCAGGGTACAGAGCTAAAGATGATAGAGATCCCACAGTGCTGTTGGCATCATCTTCATTAAAACTCTCCTTGTTTCTGCCCTTTAGTAGGAATTTAATGACTACTCCAAGTGACTGTAACTTCCTTTTTCTCTCCCTTTCTCTTTCTTTTTTTGTGGTTCATATTCAGATTACAAAACCTGGTGAAGCTGTAGGGATCTCCAAGCTGCTAAGACAGGAAATTATTATCCTTCTGCAGGGCATTATAGATATCAGTTCTCACTACGTGCCCACTACATTCCTTATTTCAGTTTTGTGCAAGGTCTGCAGGTTTGATATGCTGTTGAAGGGTCAGTCCTAAAGGCCCTGGTAAACTGCCGATTCAAAAAAGTGCAACAAATTATGCTACGATTATTATTACTTGCTTAATTTATCAAAGTGGCTTCTGTACTTTATGAGGAAGCATGGATTGTTCATTCATTTAGTAATCCATTTGAGAATTCATAAATCCATTAAGTAAGCTCTCAGTATATATACACCTCTGTGCTAGTTTATTCTGGTTGAGGGAAAAGTCTGGCATTGTGGGGAGAGTTAAATGGAAGCTATTTTCACCAGTAGGTCTGAAGATGCAAGAAAAAATGTAAGCAGAGCTTGCGAGCTTTATTTCTGTGGAATAAGTCTATCTGGAAGGAGTCCTATTTGCAGAATGAAGCTACTGCCAGAATATGGTACCCAGTCAGAGAGGGAGTAGGAAGAATTGCTTCTACTCTTCTTTCCTTCTTGCCTAAAATTTCCAGATTTTTTTATTAAAGTAATATTATAATCTAAGGAGTATAATTCAGTGCAGAAAACATTTGTAAATATATGGACAAAGTGATTTGGCGTGCCTCAGAAACATGCTTATCTTATCAGACACAGCATTCCGAGAAGTTATTTTCAGGAATCAGCTAAGGGACAGTCATGGAAATTCTCTGGATTTCATAGGATTTCTGGAGAATGTGTAGGACTTGAGCAACCTGGGCCTGCTGAAGTAACCCTTTCTTATCAGCATGTAAAACTGCTACATTTGATTTTGTCATTCCTCTCCCAGCTTCCAGCCTTCTTAGAAATTATTAAGTAGGGCATTTCAGTAGTTTAATTTGAAACTAGTGATGAGCAAAATCTAGCCACTAATCTTATGACTGTAGCCCCAGGATTGGTATATCTTTTCCAGGGCTCACTTTTTTTCTCAGTCCAAGTTCTCATCACTCTCATGGACTCCCTTCTTTCCCCATCAAACACCCTTTCCAGAAAGACTTGAAAATTACCTCTTGCCACTTACAATCTCCCTTGTACTTCTCTCAAAGGGGTTTTATACCAAAATGTCCAGCTCTTTCTGTCAAATGAACTGATTTGATCTCTGATAATTGGAGAAGGAAACCCCTGTGATGTCACCACATTGGGCTGTCACTAATACACTCTTCCCAAGTAACCAGTCTGAAGTTTACATTTGGGAATTCTTTTTCACAATGCTGACAGTTGTCATTTTGACCCCAAAACCTTTACTACTTTCAATCATTACTATTCACCTGATAGTTAACTAAGCCTCTTCACAATGATGTCTTTGATTGCAGCACAATCACTCTCCACTTGGCTGTTGCAGCACAGAGTTAACTCCAATAATAGCTTGAACAAAGTATGGTGAGATCTTCTGGACTTCTGTCAGTAACAAAGCACAATTTCTTTGTTTAGGAATTAGTATTTTTCCTTTATTCACTTTTAAATGACATATTGCCTTTTTAAAATCATCACTGAGGAAACAGATTTTACACATTTCATGTCTTATTCTTTTCTCTAGTCCTGGCTGAATTTCAACTAAGTTAAATTGTTGAGTCACAAAGTGGTGGTGGGAAGCAGGATAGAAACCACCCATGAAATTTTTGATAGTCTGCTCCAAATTTTGCGTGCCTTTTCTCCCTAGGCAGTTCCCAAAACATATAAAATGATTTGTTATCTAAAGATAACAGCTGTGTTTTGGGCAATGTAATTATCAACAACACATTCTCTACTCCAAAGAACTATGTAAGTATTTGTATAAATTCTTGTGTCTATTGGAATAGCTATTGCGGCCTATGTGTATTGATAAGAACACAGGTAAAGCTATTTAGCATGAAATGTTTGTCAATATCAGTGGTCTCTTTTTCCTAAAAGCAAATTATAAAAATCACATAAGAATAAAAAATATAGATCTAGTTACACAAGAGTTTAATCCAGGGCCTTGAGGCTGTAATAGTAGAGCCTTCTTTGAAGCATTTATTTTTCATTTTTAAAATGTATGCAAGTATAATTTCTTAAGAAAAAACTTACCTTTAATGCCTGCTTTATGTTTGGATATATTGCTAATTCTTGAAACTTGATATTTTTGAGAATATTTTTAACTATAGTATAGTAAAAGTCTTAATGCTCTGCTAAATAGAGTTCAACAAATAAAAAGTAAAAAGACCACAGTTGAATAGGAAAATAGGTAAGGGTTATCAACAGTTATCAAATGAAAAAATGCTGAACTTATATAAAGTGACCTTTAAAATTCTCACAAAATCATTAAAAGTATAGCAGTATCTAATTCCTATCGATTCAGTGGCCAAGGATTTTAAACAAAGTATATTTTCCTACAATAACATAAGAAAGGAAATCACAACCCCTAAAGGCATTTCTAGCCCTGGATGCCTCTTATACATAGAGGAAGACAAGTAGCAAAAGGTACTGGAGTTTTGAAACCCAGTGGGTATTTACCTCATTGTAGTGATAGCCCAAGACATTTTCCCCCCATTTTCTATGAAAACCTAACAGCATATACGAAAATTACAGGTTAAAGTCCATTGCTTCTGGAATAGTGGTAAGACAGATAATTAAAAGAGACATTTACAGTATAATTTTATTAAAGCAAAATAAACAAGGTAGATGTTTATAACAAAGCATAAATTGAAAAATTTCCTTGACCTTAAGCTAACATTGTATTAATTTAGAGAAATAGGAAAACAGAGCTATAATTTTCCCTATTTCTGATCACTTGGTTGTCCTGTTTCTAGAATTTTCCCCCTCAGGTATACTGTTTACCCAATAGTCAGAATGACCATCATAAAATATACACGAGCTCATACCATCTGAGCATAAAAATTTTCAGTGGCTTCCTATTGTATTTAAAATCCAAAATCATACCATAGTCTGACTTCAGAATTCCAGGGGTTCCCGTACATGGACATACTTCTCAATCAGATTCCCTGCCATTGTCTGACTTCATCAACTTGTTTCATGATCTTTGAGCATCCTTCATGTTCTTCCCAACACAACAACCAACTTGCCTGCCTCTAAACCTTTTGAAATCATGGTTCCTTCTGTGCAGAATTCTCTTTGAATGGGTTATTCCTTATCTTTCTCAGGTGGGGACTGGAATGTGATTGCATGAAAGAAGTCTTTCCAAAGATCACTCATTTATTTCTCAACTTACCACCTATTGCCTTCCTCACATGTATATTTGTAATTTTTATGTAATTTTACTTATATGCACACATCTCCCATGTTCACTGATATCTTTCTTTTTTATTCTTTCATTTAACATTAGAACCCACCTTTTTACTCACATTTTGGTCCGCTCCACCGTGTTAGAATAACTGTCCTTGTCCCTGAACAAACTGATGAAAAGCACCATCCTTCTTCATAAACTACTGAATTACATTGTTTTGCTACTTTTCCTATTAATTTATTCATCATTTTGCTTGAATATAATATTCATTAAATTGTATGATAGGTCCTTGGGATGATTTTTCAACAAGAACAATAACAAAAAGAATTATTTTCATGGGGGAGTTAACTCCAGGATAAATAATGACACCCAAATGACTCATAAATTCCCATTCGGTTAAGAGCTTCAAAAATTTGACAGTCAAAAGATTGTATGTAAACCCATTTTCATTCTGAAAGTAGAGACAAGTACACCAAAGAAAGAGTAAGAGTCCTGGAACAGAATGTGAGCAGCTCTGTACATTTCCTTCTGAAACCAGGAGACAATGTGTTTAGAGTAACGGCAAGAGTAATGGTGCTAAATCATAAAGGGCTTTTTTAAGAGTCATATAAGTTAGGCTGCAGAGAACATAAGGGCTGCATCCTGCAGTTGGGAGGAGGTTGCCCCCAGAGAAGTTGAATATATCATAAAAGCTAGAGTCAGAGTTACTGAAGGTGACTGATCAGATGTGAATTTGTAAAGCAATCGCTCACTTTTTTCTTATTTTCCTGTATAAAAGTAGATGAAATATGGCTCGAAGTTTCTTAATTATTTCTGTACCTTAAATATGTCTCACACATGGCAGGTACTCAAAAGATATTTGCTTACTATGTAAGTAAACAATAACAAGAGAAATGTACTTCCTTTTAAGACTACCTGCATATGATTGCTGAGGATATGAAATGTGTTATTTGGTGTGTTCAGCTTTCCTCCTCCTGATTTCCAACAGAGTATGTGAACCATAACAGCACCTTAATGTGTGCATCCTTAGTTATTTCGACTTTTTCTTTTTTTCCATCTCCCAGATGTGCCATGGTCCCTTCAAACACTTAGGCCACAAAAACAGCTTCTGTTCTTTCTGTAGCCTCCTATTCGTGTTGCTCCTGACAATTTGGAGATTACATTTTCAAAGGATGTTCCAAAAACAAATGAGAATGACCCTTCACCCCATACCCACACAAATGCACAGGTGCATATTCTTAGATTCCTATATAAAGCAGAGTGAAATAGAATGATGTATTACTCAGTTCTATTTCTTTTGCCTGGCTTACATGAGACCTAAATTCATTTGATTTAATTTGAATTTTCACATTTGCTTACATGTGAAGGCACATAATAGGTTGATAAAAATCTGCATTCTGTCACTTTGACTCCAATCTTTCCTTCCATATGATTTGTATGAATTCTGTGCTAAAAGGAATACTTATTGGTTCTGCCATTTTGCTGGAAAAGGTGTGGTATATGTTCGAGCCACATCAAATTACTTTATTAATGGTTAAAATAATTTGTAAAGTGTTAGAAAAATGTTCTTGCCAAGGACCCTAGTGTGAGACTCATTTACTGAACTATTACAACTCTTTATTTCAGATGGTAAAATTGTATTTCACATTGCTACTTGGCCTTCTGGCTAAGATCATGTGTAAAATTGTCTTTCACAAGAGATGACAATTAATTATTTTTTTGGCATAGTTGAGGATTTTTATTTTTAGTTTATGGAAAGACTTGTTCACATGATTTGTACTTCTGCAATGAGACATCCTAGTGTCAAAGTCAATAAAACTCAGCATTTGTCTAGATACTTGTTCACCCTTTTTACAATTCCCATGTTAATGTGATACTAATTCAGACAACAGACTCAGTGTAGTTCACAGATGCAAAGTCAACTGTTTAAAAAGTTTTTGTCTTTAGCTGATAGAATAAAAAAGGGAGAGAATGATCCAACATGGGAAGTGAGATACACAGCAGACCCATAGAATGGCAGATGTCCTAAACAGCACTCTGGCCTCAGAATCAGCCCTTAAGGCATGCGGATCCAGCTGAAAAGCCCATGAGAGCATTTCAGGCATGGAAAGCCAAGACACTCTGGGGAAGGAAAAAAAAACCTAAATGAAAGATCTCCACGAGTGAGATCCCAGTGGAAAGAATGGGTCATCAAAGAAGGAGGTACCTTTCTCTGAAGGGAGGAGAGAACTTCCACTTTGACCATGGCCTTGTCTAAATATGATCAGAGTCAGTGAACTCAGGGGGCTTCCATAGCCTTGGCAGCTCATGACAAGAGCCTAGGGTGATTACTGAGGCCATAAACAAGAGTGTCAATTTGTTAAGTCAACAACAGGAGTCACTGTGCACTTACTCCTCATGTAGGATCTTTGTCCTTAGTGTGCTGTACATTGAGATTTAATACTATAACTAGTACTCAAACAGTATTTTTCACTTCATGTTTCTGTGTGGGAGCAAACTGTTGAAATTTTTACTTAATGTATGCTAAACTGATCTTCTGTATATAAAGAGAAATGAAAATGAATCTTGATGTGAATGGAAGGGGAGAGGGAGTGGGAAAGGGGAGGGTTGCGGGTGGGAGTGACGTTATGAGGGGGAAGCCATTGTAATCCATAAGCTGTACTTTGGAAATTTATATTCATTAAATGAAAGTTAAAAATAAAAAAAAAAATCAATACAAAAAAAATGTTTTTGTCTTGTGTATTTGATTTCTTATTGTGATCATCATTCAGTTTATCTTTTTCTCTCTGTCTTCTGGAGCTGCTCCTTTTTTTTCTCCTTAGGATTTTCATTTGTTTTAATTACCTCAGGGGTCTATAATTTATAATACAGGCTTTCAAAGTTGCTCAATTATTTGGGTATATGATAGTAGTGAAATCGTAATGTATTGGGGGGGTTACTTTAGCATCTGACATTGTTTCATAAAAACTTTTTTAAAACTTTTTAAAGGTTTTCATTTTACTGAGATTATCTGGAGTTGACACAAATCTTCCTCTTCTAGCCTCTGGTAGTAATCGCTACTTGATTACCAGATACCTTGGATTTGGGAACTGCATCATTGCTGTGAATGTGGCCTGCCTTTGCCATAATGGTGGCTGTGAATCAATCAGTTCTACTCTGTAAACCTTGTGAATCTGGTCATTCTTGTTACTGTTTATGCTGATAGGGACAGAGATTCTCATCTTAACTATATTGCAAACTGTTATCCTTTTAAGGAGGAGGCTTTCCTTTCAGTATTTATTAGGAATTTCTCTATTTTAGGGAAACTACTGTCATCTCTCTAAATCGAGACAATATAAGTGATAACAATTATGCACGGAATGTCATCATCCTTTACCAAAAATCAACTCCTTCCTGGCATAGAGGCTGAGTGAATTCTTTTCTACTTAAAGCATTGTTTGCAGAGTTGGTTAATTTTTGTTTGTTTGTTACATTGGGTATTTCACAGGCTCTTTAGAGTCCTGCCATTATTTATGTGGGAGGGTCTACCATTCAACATGAAAACCATACCTCTGGAAGCCTTTTCTTGTATTCCAGAATTGTGGGTCATTTGATAGCATATCTATGGGAATCTCCTGTCTCCTGGTAATAGTCTCACAGTCCTGCTGCTAAATGGAAAAAATAAAGAAATAAAGGACAGGTTTAACTAATTAGATCTGAAATTTCTTTTTTTTTTTTTTTAAGATTTATTTATTTCACTTGAAAAGTCAGAGAGAGAGGGGGAGAGGGGAAGAGGGAGAGGTCTTCCATCTGCTGGTTCACTCCCCAGATGGCTGCAATGGCTAGAGCTGGGCTGATCCAAAGCCAGGAGCCAGGAACTTTATCCAGGTCTCCCATGTGGGTGCAGGGGCCCAAGGACTTGGGCCATCTTCTGCTGCTTTCCCAGGCCATAGCAGAGAGCTGGATTGGAAGTGGAGCAGCTGGGTCATGAACCAGCACCCATATGGGATGCTGGCATCACAGGTGGCAGCTTTACCTGCTATGCCACAGCGCCGCCCCAACATCTGAAGTTTCAAAACAAAAGTCCCACTAGTTACATTGGATTATTGTTGCTTTGGATCAGAAGCCCTTATGGAACCACATAGAAAGTTACCCCATCCTCACACTATTTTAAAGAATTGAAGTTCTCTTGCAGTTTAGTGAAAATCAACTATATAATTTAAGTGAACTTATGTATTTGATAGTATCAATTCATCAGATTTTTCAGAATATTTTGACCCTCTTGAAAAGGAGACAGGAGACCAAAGCATATGTGCTTATGTCTGTAAACTTGCATTTGATTTTTTTTTTTCACATTCATTTTCAGTCATACATTTTTCTGCTAGTGTAGAAAGCATAGCTTTTAATTGTAGACAGTATGGCCACACACACTAGAGGCCCCAGGGATTACTTTGGGAAAACCTACTGATTAAACATATTAAATGAGACAGTATAAGTAAGTAGAAGTATTTACAGTAGAACAGTCTGGCTTCAATTTATGGACTTCTTTACATCTACTCTGACTCTCCCCAAAAGTTATAATGTAGAACATAAACTGGAGGGAAAAAAGGAAAACACAAAGTGTAGAGAATATATCTTGGTTTCATTTGTGTCAAAATAGCAATAAACTGGAAAAATGTATTCAGCTAGGGTGCTATTTGGATTTTATTTATAAAGGCTACAGTCTCTGGCCTAATGTTCATTAGTTTTGTCCTTGTTGCCTAGTTACAGATTTATATTTTTTGTCTCGTTCTTGATGGCTTTAATGGAGAGAGCAGTGACTGATAGCTTGATGGAAACACTTTAAATCTCTATTCAGAGATGTTAACGCGCGCGTGTGTGTGTGTGTGTGTGTGTTGCTGTTGATTACAATGATGCAGGGAAAAATGATCTTAAAATTACTAGTGAGAAGCAGTTTCAAATGGGGTCAGAGACAGTCTGTTCTGTTAGCTAAGGACATGGTTAAAACAGTATTTATTTTACAAAAAACATTTGCCTGTTAGTTATTGAACTAAGACAGTAATTTTTATTTTTATTTTTTCCCAAAGAGATTTTTTATTTAAGGAATACAAACTTCATGCATTACAACTTTAGGAATATAGTGATTCTTCCCACCATACCTGCCCTCCCACCTACAATCCCACACCCTTCTCCTCCTTCGATTCTCAGTCCCATTCTCCACTAAGATCCATTTTCAATTAACTTTATACATAGAAGAACAACTCTATACTAAGTAAAGACAATTTGCACGAAACAATTTGCATACACACATAAAAAATCTGTTCTTCAAAAGTCAGGGCAAGGGCTGTTAAGTCATTGCATCTCAAAGTTAATTTCACTTTTTAGAAACCTAATTTAGAACTACCCAAGAATGATACATATTCTGCGAGCACTTAAATATAACTTATGAGACATAAGAATATCCTCCACTTAATACAATAAAAGAAAGTAAGTCCTTGAGAATGAGTTTTATCATTAAGGAAGAACCTAAGAAAACCAGCAATGGAGTTGGACACTTAGGCATTACTAAAACTTATGAGACATAACTATCCCCCACTTAATACACTAAAACAAAATGAATCTTTGAGAACAAGTTTTACTCTTAACTCTCATAATAACAACTCTTTGAGGACAGAGGTCCTGCATGGGAAGTCAGTGCACAGTGACTCCTGTTGTTAATTTAACAATTAACACTCTTATGTATGTTGGTAATCACTTGAAGCTCTTGACATGAACTGCCAAAGCTATGGAAGCCTTTTGAATCCACAAACTCTGTCAGTATTTAAACAAGGCCATAAAAAAGTGGAAGTTCTCTCCTCCCTACGAAGAAAAGTACCTCCTTCTTTTATGACCACTTCTTTTCACTGGGGTCTCACCTAGAGAGATCCTTCATAAATAGGACATTATTTTTTTTTTTCCAGTGTCTAGGCTTTCAATGCCTGAAATGCTCTCATGGGTTTTTCGGCCAGACCAGAATGCCTTAAGAGCTGATTCTGAGGTCAGAGTGCTACTTAAAGCGATTGTCAGATAGTTAATTATACTGCAGATGTATCACTGACATTTTCTGTGTGGTAATGACACTATTAAAGGGGCCCTTACCACAGTATACATGCTGAGAATCACCTGTGGAACAAGCAAGTGCAGTGATAAACCTTATGTTGGTTTGAGTGAAGTAGTTAAAACAAAAGTCATAACCCCATACTAGAATACTGATGTTGGGGGAAAAAAAAGCTGGAGAAGTTTTATTGTGAAAAATCTAATTTTAGATAGTTAGAGATTCTCTAGTCAGCAATGCTTTCTCAGTAGTATGCTACAACTCTATTAAATATATTCTGTCTCTTGGTGGGATTTATTTCTTGGTCAGAGGAGCTGTGTGAACATTGGGAGGCGGCTTCTGGATCAGTGTTTCTCAATGTGTATTCCTTCCCAAGAAGTAGTGTCAGCCTTGCCAGAACTTGGTAGAAATGCATTTCTTTGACCCTATCCTGTTTACAGACTCTGAAAGGTGGGTCCTAGCAATCCATGTCTAGGTAATCATGTTGGCCTCCCTGCTTTGAGAGCCACTGCTCTAGAGTAAGGTCTGTTAGCTTGAGCACTGCTGACATTTTGGGCCTATTAACTTTGTAAGAAGCTATCCTCCACATTAGCATATCAGCTTCCTTGGACCCAGCAGAAACCAGAACACCCATCCAGGTGGCGAAGGCTGAAAATGTCTGCAGGCATTGAACAATGAGTGATTCCTGAGGGAAAAAAATTTCACTGTGTTCAGAATCATTGTTCTAGATCAGAACCTTAAAGTTCAAATGGAACTTGTTAAAATGGAGATTGAGATTTCTTTGCCTAACATCTGCAGAACTAGGTTTAAAAAGGGTAAAAATAAACATATAATCTGTGTCTCCAACACAAACTGCCAGGTCATAGCCATGTGCTGTGTCCAGCATCACAGGCTGTCAGGTCAACCGAAAGAGGAATGGCGTCACATAGATTGAGGAAGCAGACCAAGATTAAAGATCTTAATGTGGGGAAACCAGCTGCTACTCTGTCCCCTGCCAAGGAGGAGGCAGAAGGCCCAGATGTCTGGTTACTCCAGGTATTTATTATCAATGGTGATGTGATCAATTAATCATAAGAAATGTGCAGTTTTCTAGAAGCAGAATATCATGATGAAAGAGTTTAGACATAGAGAAACAGGGAACAATGGGGAGTTTTGTTGTTGACAGGAAAGACTTGTTTGCTGGGAAGCTGGGAGTGAGGGAACAGTCATTGTGTAGTCTTGAGGGAGGCTAATTATAAACTGCAGCGAGCCCCACTTGCTGTTTGCCAGAGCCCACAGCATTTCCTCAGCTGCCTCAGCATCATGTCAAATGACCTTTGCCACTGACATAAATCGACCCATCACCTTTGCAAATTGGCCAAGCATGCCTTCAGCAGAATCCAGGCCTTGCGGTGGTCTCTGAAATCTAGGCCTGTAACAGAATTCAGGCCCCCCAGCAGCTATGAACTGTATTTTGAGTAATAGAGCTGTGATTTAATGGTTCTCAAAGTTTCATTTCTTTGAAAATTGCTATGGATGATTTCCATGGGCAACCTTTGGTTGAGTAATTGTTCTAACTCAATTTCCTATCCTTGGTGAACGCTAGTGTCTTTGGGGAACTGGTGAAACTACTGATACCTGAATCAGTAGAATCTCTGTGTACAAGAGTCTGATATTAGGAAAATGATCATCAAATTTTCTTGGATATTGGACTTATATAAGAATCTTTAAAAAGGATTGAGGCCTGGCTTCCATCTGATGTGTGGTATATGAACTCCTGCTCTTAGAAAACTTTAATGTGCTACAAAGTTTGGGCATATTTGTAATTACAATATTCCGGAAGCTGATCAAGTTTCTCCTGTGCTACAAGGGTAGAAAGACTGCTGTGTGCTATTACTATGTCTAAGCTAAAGTGGCTGGTTTAAGTTCTTATAAAGTTCAGTGAATGATTCCAGTGAATGTTGTGGACTGCTAATAGCTGAAGATGTCTGAGTCAAACTTGGGAGTACAAAATGGGAGAAGACATCATGTTTTAATCTTGATAGAAACTTGCTGATAAGAGAATTTGGGATTTAGAAGAGAGAGCCCCATAGTTAATTGAAGAACCAGTAGTAAGATCTACAGTTTGAATAGGAGCAGAGTTGTAGACATCTTCCTAAATTTCAAGTTGATCCCCATACAACTGCATCAGAAGGTTTGGCGATTACTACCAGGCATTAGTATTTTTTAGATCCCATGTACAGCAATGTTTAGGAACCGCTCTTACAGGTGCTTAGCCCTATCAGCTATTCATAATTTGTCAAAACTTACACAAGATTGAAAAGTTTTGAGGGATAGAGTGGGTCCTGTGTCTTCTTTATTTAACCCATATTTTAGAAAATATTTATTCAAGTGAAAGAGTTTACAGAGAGAAGGAGATGGATAAAGAGATCTTCCATCAGCTGGTTCACTCCACAAATGGCTGCAGTGGCCAGAGCTGGGCCTGTCTGAAGCCATGAGCAAGGATCTTTTTTTTGGGTCTAAGTGGCTGCAGGGGACCCAGGACTTGGGTCATCTTTGGCTGCTTTCCTAGGCATATTAGTAGGGAGCTGGATTAGAAGTGGAGCTGCCATGACTCAAATTAGTGACCCTATGGGATGCCAGCATTGCATGCAATGGCTTTACTCACGATGCCACAGTGCTGGCCCCACTTTTTAAAAGAGCATCTTATTCCCTTTCCAACAGGTATTTTCAAATTGATTAATTAAGTCAATTGAGACAATTCAATTTCAGAATTACCTCACTTACTTTTATCCAACCAAGCACTACTATAAAGGCCCAAGACAAAGAACCAGGATGCAGATTTGTAAAGTGGACTTTAAATAGCTTTTGAAAAAATTAAAAGATAATGTAAATATCCTATGAAAATTTTGAACATCCCTTTATCTTCCTATATACTCACTTGTCCACTCTTTGATATGCATATATATACATGTACATACATACATTTCTTCGTTATTATATACATATGCATATGTATAATGTCCCATACTATGAATTTCTGGTGTTATAAGAAGGAATAATAGGACACACTGCTTTAAAGAAGGAAAAATCCATAGAATCTTTTTTTTTTTTTTTTTTTTTTTTTGGACAGGCAGGGTGGATAGTGAGAGAGAGACAGAGAGAAAGGTCTTCCTTTTGCTGTTGGTTCACCCTCCAATGGCCGCCACGGCTGGCGCGCTGCGGCCGGCGCACCGCACTGATCTGAAGGCAGGAGACAGGTGCTTCTCCTGGTCTCCCATGGGGTGCAGGGCCCAAGCACTTGGGCCATCCTCCACTGCCTTCCCAGGCCACAGCAGAGAGCTGGCCTGGAAGAGAGGCAACCAGGAAAGAATCCAGCGCCCCCGCCCCGACCGGGACTAGAACCCGGTGTTCTGGCGCCGCTAGGTGAAGGATTAGCCTAGTGAGCCATGGCGCTGGCTAGGAAGTTATAATCCATAGAATCTTAATAGCACTTTTTTTCCTGAGATTTTTCTGTGATTCCATCATGTCCTCCCAATATGTTAATACAATGTATCAAGTTTTTTTCTGAAGTTAAAAAAAAAAAAATGGGGGAAAATGGGTATTTGGCCTGTTGGTTCAGTTTACATTGGATTACCTGGTTTCAATCCACAGCTCTAGTTCCTAATTTCAGTTTCCGGTATATATGGAATCTGGGAGGCAGTGGTGATAACTCAAGTGGTTTGGTTCCTGCCAGCCGTATAGGAGATCAGGACTGAGTTCCCAGCTCTGGATTTTAGCCTAATATCTGGGATCATTGTGGGCATTTGGGGAATTAACCAGCTAGTGCTTCTCTCTTCGTCTTGAATTTCTGCCTCAAAAATAAATATTTTTAAAATATATTGTGTAAGAGTTGTTAGCAATTATATAATTTATTTGAACTTTGTGAACTTAAACCAAGTTCATTTCTGATAGAAATATATTCTATTTTTCTAGCCTTTTTACTTTTTTAAATTTTTTTGTTTATAATACTTTATGGATTATTTTGAGGTAAAATATTTTCAATTTACATTATAGTCAAAGACTTAGTGCTCCAGTAAATAAGGAGTTCAACAGATAAGTAAAAAGTTCATAGAAATGATAGATATGGGGTATCAGTAATAATCAAATTAAAAGATACCTTCACTCACACAAAGTAGATTTTAAAAATCTCACATCATTTTAATCAAGTGTTACAAAATATAAGTGTTATCAGTGTCTGCTTTAATGTTTTAATTTTTACATTTGCAACTTCTCTCCAAGTGGGCACTTGGGGGGGCTGTCCTCCTCTTGTCTCTTGATGTCATGAGCTGTGATCACTTTGGAACAACATTTCCAGTGCAGGTTAGTGGGAGGGACAAGGGATTCTGATATTAGAATATAATAGTAAAACAGGTAATAAAAACTTCTGAAAATACTTTATAACTTCTCTGTATAGGTTAGTAGCAACAACAGAAACTCAGTGCTCTTTTTTTTTTTTTGGTTATAATGTTTATTTAATATGTTTGCCTTTAAATTGTTGAGGGCAAAAAGAATTTGTTTGCCAGATTGATATACTTTCATTAACGAAATGCAAACTGAAAGGTTATCTTTATATTAGGCAAAGAACCAATTGTGCGGCGCAAGGGCTTGTTGCAATGTAATTATGAAATGGTGCTCATTCTTCATTTCTGGAGAGGTCCCCCCCCAACACACACACATACACACTGTGTTACAAGGACATGGGATGTTTCATTCTGTTGTTTCCTGTATTCTTTATTTAAACCTGGTGCGATAGTAGAAGCGCAGAGGCTCAGATCCAGGCTATCTTAGATCTCTCTGATCTTTTGTAAAGTTTCCCACTTGTGAAATAAACGGTTTGAACTCAGTCAGTGGTCTTTCATTGCTGCTGTTTGTTTTCAATCAATGAAATTCCCTTTCCGGAAAAACTGCACTACAAGGTTTAAGGTAGGAAGCATTTCAGTGCCTCAGTGTTGACTGTCGGGAAGGCTTCCTGTGGCCTTCCTGATTCCACTTCTACTGCTTCAAGGTGCCTCCCAGAATACCTAGTTTCAGGAGAACACAATTGGGAAAACATCGAACTGGATTGTCCTCTCAATACTTTAGGGCTAGCAATATAATTAACGCTTCACATGAGTGACTGTAAACCTGCAAAGGAATTCCAAATGGAGGATTTATGCAGATAGAGTTGAGATACAATGTGGAGGCTGTAAGCAGGGAGAAACATCCATCACATGCAGGGACTTCAATGCAGACCTTGTGGAGAGATATGAATTCTTCTCTATCTGCTAGAAACATAACAAACTCCTGTGTGCACTGAAGGAAATTATGCCCTTTCAAATATTAAATGTCATCTATAGAAGTGCCAGGCAACATTAAATAGGGAGAGAGAAAATTGGAAAAGATTGCAGAGTTTTATTACTTTGTTTTTTTGCAAGCCACTTGTACACACATCTTATTTTAAAAGAAAACCCTATACCTCTATACAAGAGTTATTCCCTCTGCAGCTGTTGTGAAGATATGACAGGCTGGAATACAGTGTTGATTGAAGACTGGGATTTTAGTGCAGTGTGATTTGTTTGTGCTTGGGACTGCGTGGTTTGCGGCTTTATGAGAGGATGTACTATTTCTTTGAACATTGTCCAGCAAGCTGCAGCACAATGCATCTTTGAAAACTCTATTTGGTGGGAAATAAAAAGCATTCTGGGGCTTCCATTAGGGCCCAATGCAAAAATGTTTTGTGATGAGGTTCCCAATCACAACCTCTCAGAACATACATTAAAACAAGCAGATGAAGTTCGGAAATGCATCTTGCAGGCTGAGCTAACTGCCACGTGGAAGGAGCAGGGGAGCTGAGGCAAGGTTCTTGTTTACTGCTGATTGTAAGAATTAATAATGGATACCCTATGCATGTATTATTTATCAGAACTGATCCTGGACAACACAAATCTATTGAGGTCACCAAAGCTATCTTTTATTTAAAATCTAGAGCCCAGCAACTAGAAAACAAGATGAACAAAGTAAGTTAACTGGATATCCGATATGTAAGATATAACTCTAAAAGCTGCTTCTCTGTGCAAAATTTGTTCCCCAGCTGTAACTATCAGAAAGTAAGTTTTCTTCCAGGGGACTGTGGAGGAGTATAAAATTGCTCGCTGGTTTAGGAAGGTGACTGTTTTACATCAACCCTTGATTAAGTTTACTGTGTTAAGTCATTAGAAGGTAACAAATTTCTAAACAGATTGTTACTGCATGCAAAGGGATCCTACACACTACTGTCAAGGGGAGAATAAACTACATCTCTGCCCCTCAGTGTGCCTGTTTTATTTTAGGTCTCTGGTGTGGGGGATATTTACCGTAAGAGAGCCAGATTCAAATTGATTGCTTTGCCCACTCATTCTTCACAAACATAAAATTTAACCTTTTACTCAGTGTTCATTCAGATTTTATTTATATTCATTTTAGCCATGGTTCTGCAGGCGGATGCCAATTTGAAGGATGTATCCCACAATCCTTTAATGATACAGCTTTCCATATCTTAATGTGTGTTTGGATAACTGAAAAAACATACTGAGGTCATTCAGATAATAGATATTATTTTTTTTTATTTGTCAGGCAGAGTTAGAGAGAGAGACAGAGAGAAAGGTCTTCCCTCCATTGGCCCACCCCCCCAAATGGCCGCTACGGCCAGTGCACAGCGCCGATCTGAAGCCGGGAGCCTCGAGCCTCTCCTGGTTTCCCATGCGGGTGCAGTAGATGTCATATTTTTTTTAAATATGTTTATGGAATACAACTTCATGCATTTAATAGATGCAGATCTGAGAACATGATGATACTTCCCCCCACCTCCTTTCCACCAATACTCCTGCCTTTCTTTTTCCTCTTTTCGTTTCCCATTCTGATTTTTTACAGAGATCAATTTTCAGTTAATTTTTATACTCATAAGATTAACTCTACACTAAATAGAGAGTTCACAATTAGTATAAAGAAAAAATGAAGAACAAAACAATGAAAAAAATTTTGTTCCTCAACAAGGCAAGTACTGTTCAAAACCATAACCCCTCAAAGTGTCAATATCTGGCCAGCACTGTGGTATAGCAGGTGAGGGCGCCACCTGCGGTGCCAGCATCCCATATGGGTGCGGGTTTGAGACCTGGTTGCTCTACTTCCGAACCAGCTCTCTGCTGTGGCCTGGGAAGGCAGTGGAATATGGCCCAAGGCCTTGGGCCCCTGCACCCACATGGGAGACCTGTTAGAAGCTCCTGGCTCCGGATTGGTATAGCTCTGGCTGTTGTATCCATCTAGGAAGTGAATCAGCGGATGGAAGACCTCCCTCCCCCCCCCCCCCCCACCTCTACCTCTCTCTGTGTACAACTGTGACTTTCAATAAATAAAATAAATAAATCTTTAAAAAAACAAAAACAAAGTATCAGTATTGCTCCTGCATATTACATTTTAGGCACACTATTAGTTACTACAGATCAGAGTCCATATGGTATTTGCCTTTTTTTTTTTTTTTTTTTTTTTTTTGCTGACTGGCTTATTTTAAAAGTACAATGGAATCCAGTTGTATCCGTTTTCTTGCAAATTACAGGATTTCTTATTTTTTTTTTTACTGCTGTGTAGTAGTCCATAGTGTTTATATACCATAATTTCTTTGTCCAGTCTTCAGCTGATGGACAACTGGGTTGGTTCCATATCGTAGCTATTGTAAATTGATCTGAGATAACATGGGGATACTGATCAGTCTGTCTTATGCTGATTTCATTTCCTTTGGATAAATTCTCTGGAGTGGGATGGCTGGGTCATGTGGTAGGTTTATATTCAGCTTTCTGAGACTTCTCTCTACTATTTTCTTCAGAGTCTGTACCAGTTTACATTCCTACCAACAGTGGAGTAAGACATCCTTCTCCCCACATCCTTGGCAGCATGTATGTTGATTTATGTATGAGGACCATTCTAACAGGGGTAGTTATGATTTGCATTTCCCTGATGGCTAGCAATCCTGGGCATTTTTTATGTGTCTATTTATCAATTGAATTTATCCTTTTGAAAAATATCTGTTTAGATCCTTTGCCCATTTCTTGATTAGGTTGTTTGTTTTGTGGTTGTTTAGTTTCTTGAACTCTTTATAGATTCTGGAGTCTTTTTCAATAAGTCTTCCCTTATACCCATGTCTTATAGGGATTCCCCAATGTTCTCTAGTAATTTGATGGCATCACATCGTAGATTTAGGTCTCCAATCCATTTTTAGTGGATTTTTTGTGTAAAAAAGAAAAAAGTGTAAGGTAGCTGTCTTGTTTCATACTTATGCATGCAGAGATCCAATTTTCCCAGCATCATTTGCTGAAGAGACTGTCTTGGCTCCAGGGGTTGATTTTTGCTCCTTTGTCAAAGATAAGTTTATTAGAGATGTGTGGATTAATTTCTGGAGTTTCTATTCTTTTCCATTGGTCTACATGCCTGTTTTGTGCCAGTACCAGGCTGCTTTGATTATAACTTCCCTGTAGTATGTCTTGAGGTCTGGTATTGTGATGTCTCCAGCTTTGTTTCTATTGTTCAAAACTGCTTCAGCTATTCATGATTTTTTTTGGTTTCCATAAGAAATTTAGCATCAGTTTTTTCTATATCTGATAAGAATGTTGTTGATATTTTGATTAGGATTGCATTCAATCTACAAATTGCTTTCAGTTGTATGGACATTTTGAAGATGTTGATTCTTTCAAAAATGGAAGTTATTCCTAATTTTTTATGTCTTCTTCTGTTTCTTTAATGTTTTGTAATTTTCATCATAAAAGTATTCGACATCCTTGGTTAAATTTATTCCAAGGTACTTAAATTTTTTGTAGCTATTGTGAATGGGATTGGTTTTAGAAGGTCTTTCTCAGCTATGGCATTGTTTGTGTATACAAAAAGTATTGATTGTTGTGTGTTGATTTTATATCCTGATACTTTACCAAACTCTTCTATGAGATCCAATAGTCTCTTCATGGAGTCTTTTGGGTTCCCTATATATAGAATCAATGTCATTAGCAAATAGAGATAGTATGACTTCTTCCTTCCCTATTTGTATCCCTTAATTTTTTTTTTTCTTGCCTGATGTCTCTGGCTAAAACTTTCAGGAGTATTTTGAAAAGCAGTGGTAACAGTGAGCATCCTTGTCTGTTTCCAAATCTTAATGTCTCCAGCTTTTCCCTATTCAATATGATGCTGGCTGTGAGTTTGTTAGAAATTGCTTGTATTATGTTGAGGAGTGTTCCTTCTATATCCAATTTGCTTAAGGTTTCCATCATAAAAAGATATTGAATTTTGTTACACGCTTTCTCTGCATCTGTTGAGATAATCATATGGCTATCATATGGCTATCCTCAGTTTGTTAATGTGGTTTATCACATTTAGTGATTTTTTGATGTAGAACCATCCCTGCATACCAGGGATAAATCCCACTTGGTCTGGGTGAGTGATCTTTCTGATGTGTTGCTAGATTCAATTGGCTAGGATTGTGTTGAGGATTTTTGCGTGTATGTTCATTAGGGATATTGGTTTATATTTATCTCTCTTTATATCTTTTTCTGGCTTAGGGATTAATGTTATTCTGGCTTCATAGAAGGAATTTGTGAGGATTCCATCCATTTCAATGGTTTTGAATAGCTCGAATAATTGGAATTAGTTCTTCTTCAAATGTCTGATAGAATTCACAGTGAAGCCATGGGGACCTGGGTCTTTGTTGGAAAGGTTTTTATTACTTTATTAACTATTGAAAAGTAACTAGTTGGCCCTGCCATTTTTCCATGACTATTCCTATCATTTGCTTGGATTTCTTTTGTACTTTTACTGGGCGATTTTCTGTCTTTGCATTTTTTTCATGATGATGGCTTTGTGTGTTTCTGTGTGTAGCATGTTCTTAAGCATCTTTTGTAATGCTAGACAAGTGGTGACAAATTATTTCAATTTGTTTGTTATGGAAAGTCTTTATTTTTGCTGGTACAGAATTCTGGCTTGACAGTTTTTTTTTTTTCTCTTAATATTTGGACTATATCTTGCCATTATCTTCTAGCCTATAGGGTTTCTGAAGACAAGTCAGCTATAAGTCTAGTTGGAAATCCTCTGAAAATAATCTGGCATTTCTTTTGTGCACATTTTAGAATATATTCTTTATACTTTACTGTGCAAAGTTTGATTACAATGTGTCATGGTTAAGATCTTTTCTGGTCATGTCTATTAGGAGTTTTATGTGCTTCCTGTACAAGGATGTCCCTTTCTTTCTCCAAATGAAGGAAGTTTTATGTAATTATTTCACTAAATAGGCCTTCCAGTTCCTTCTCTTTCTATACCATTAAGCACTCCTAAGACTCCTATGTTGGATCATTTAAAAGTATCACATATATCTCCAACACTGATTTCAAGTTTTCTAATTTCTTCTTATTTTTGGTCTGACTGTAAAATTTCCAGAGATTTGTCTTCTAGCTTGGATATTCTTTCTTCTGCCTTACCAACTCTGTTGTTAAGGCTTTCCACTGCATTTTTTATTTGACCTGTTGAATTCTTTCTTCATTTCTAGTATTTCATTTTCATTTATTTTTAAGTTCTCAATTTCATGGGAAAATTTTTCATTCATATATATATATATATATATATATTTCATGGATTTGCTTCTGATTGCTTTTGAGTAACCCTATGATGAATTTTTTGAATTCCATTTCTGGCATTTCATAAATCTCTTCATCTTCACATTCTAATATTGAAATGTTGTAGAATTCCTTTGGGGGGACTCATAATGTCCTCCTTACTCTTATCTCTTTAATTTCTGCATTTATTTTTAGGCAGGTATTTGTAGATTTTTTTTTTTCATCTGATGGCTTTTGTCTTTGACCTATACCCCTGTGGCTTAGTGGAGCATCTATACTTTTAGCGAATACCAAGTGGTGTGTGGTGGGTGAGGCCAGGGAGCTCTGTTCAGCGCTTCATGATGGGGCAAGTATTAAGGGTAACACCACTGTTGGGTGTGGTAGCTGTCCTTTAGTTAACTGGATGGAGAGGAATGGTTACCTCTGTTGGTGTGACCACCCTTTCCCTCTAAGTTGAGGAATGCCCAGATGCTAGTCCCCAGTGTGTTCAATGTTCATCTGCACTGCTGTATGAACCACATGTATGATCTGCAGAGCCATTCCTGTGAGCACGGTTCCCTCTGAGCTATGAGCTGCTCTAGACAACCAATGAGCTCTGAGAGTATGAAGAAGCACTCTGTGATTGCCCAGAACCCAGCTACCCGGCCTCCTCTCAGTCATGATATTTTCTCAATCTCAGTTTCAGGGGCCCTTAGGGTCAAGTAGTGCCAATGGGGCCAATCTGCCCTGTCAGCCCATCCTGTCCATAAGGAAACTAAGGTATTCCCAGAGCTGGTGTTCATGTGTGTTCCAGCACACTGGATCAAGTCTGGTCCTCCCAACCAGATTTGATATAGTGGGGAATATGGGTTTTTCTCTCTGGTAAGATCTGTGGTTCACAGGCACACAAAATACCCACCAGCCACAGCCTTGCTTACTTCCCAGTTGTGCTGGACATGTAGGGGAGTCCCACAGGCTGCACTTAGCTTCCAAAGGGATGACTCCCCTTCCCCTCCATTTTGCTGGGTGTGTGCAGTTGGTGCAGTGGAGACCATCTCCCTCAGCTGCTCAAGGACACAATCTCCAGAAATATTTTTCGTCATAAAAGAAGTCACCTCATCTGCCTATTATGTCCAAAGACTAATGAATAATATACCTACATCATGGAAGAGGGGATGAAGCTAATCAGTTGAATAGTTGCACAAAATCATGAAGGTAGAATATTTCAGTTTGTTCTTTTCTTACAGTTTCTGGGCACCATATACTGAGAATGCACTGGTTTTCAAAATAGTAAAAATAGATTACAGGCCAAAATATAAATAAATATAGCAATTCCTTTCCCACATTAAATACCCATTGGTAAATAATTAGCATTATACATTATTTTCCATGTACACAATTCAGTATGATTAGATGACATTGTCTTCAAAATTGTATATCTTCTGCCCCTAAGTATTCCATTAGATAAATGAAACAAACTTAGGAAGTTTAGTCTCCTACTTTCATTATGAGTCAGACAGTAACTACTGTTCTGATTATCTCTAATTCATGTAAAACCTCATTTTCATAGCAATGTTTGGATTTTAAGCTATGGTGGGATTATTTGCCACATTTCCAATTTGAAATCTTTATTTGCTTTTGTCTATTTATTGATGCAAATAATGTGGCATGCTAAAGATGATTTTCTTTCTAGAAGTTTAGCACATTATTCCTTAGGTGATATTTGATGTAAGTGCTTTTCCTTAGTTGCAACCAGAAAAACTCATATAAATAAGAAGGAATTGGGCCAAATAACTTCTACCTGTCAATTCTGTCATGTGACTCAGCCATATTTGCCATGGCTTGTGTTTAAGCTGTATGGAACTGAGAATCAGAGATGAACATTGTGCCAATAGATTCAATTGGTGTAACAAATTCTCAACCGCTATCTGCTTGATGCACCTCCTCAAATATATTATTCAGTCTCAACCCTAAGTAGAGCTTTATGAGTTTTGTTTTTGTTGCTGTTTTCTTGTTTGTTTTCTCTGGAATTTTTCTCCATGTTGCATGCAAAGTTCTCAGATTAGACTTGCATACCCTCTAGTGTCATTCACTCTGGCAAACGTCACTTATGGTGGGAGAAGACAAGACAGATGCTATAAATTGAGTGACAGTTTAAGAGACCCAAGGAAAGAAGACAATGTGTAAGACAGTGATATTAATAGGAAATGTGTCACTTCTCTCAGTTGTGATATGTAGGTGACTTGACTAATGTGTAATAGGTGGTAGACCCAGCCTAGCTGTATATGCTCTGTGTTCACTAAACTTGGGCAGTAGGGATATAATTATCAGAGGTAAAATCTGTGAATTCATATTCCACTCTATTCTCAGGTACATTAGAGGAAGATCTAGAATGTAGAGGCCAGCAGGTCTTAAGAATGTAACAGAGTTGCTCAATGAAGGGATATATTTCTGTGCAAAGTGTTATATTCTTATTTACAGAAAGTATTCTAGCACAGTTAGAGGATCCTTCTGAGGCTGTAGAGGACATCCCTGCACAGGTTAGCAATTGAGATACATGACCTCTGTGATCCTTTCTCACTCTCAGAGATGAGCTGTTGCCCAGAATACATGAAGAGATGCCATAGAGAAACAAAGAGACCCCTTAGCTTCTCAATGACTATCACTCTCAGTGTAAATCAATAACTGAACAGTTTCTCTCCAAAGTAGACTCTTAAGGAGAGACAAAATGTGACATATAATGAGATGTTGTAACCAAAAGAAAGTCCCAGTTATGCTTGCTAAGTCATAAATATACCAATCAATATCATGTATAGTTTTCTACAAGAAATTATTCAAATTTCTTCAATCATCAAATCTTTCCATTGTTTGATTGGCTAGTATATTGAATTTTACTAATACACAACCCCTTTCATTGTTAAAAAAAATAACAACCTACTATTGATCAAAAGCATGTTGTTTTTGATACATAATTACAGTGGTGTTGTAAATTGTATACAGAGATGAATTACATTTGAAAAAATGGGCTGAGACATGCATTTATTCATTTTTTTCAATGGTCTGTTGGTATAAAAAGTGCATTGCTCATAAAAATGTTTTTACTGAAGAAATTTAGAAATCTCAAAGTATTGAAATAGATATATGGAAGGAATTGTTTTAGTTAAAGCATTATTGAATAATTATTCAGTAAGTGGTCTTATAAAACTTATGTATAATATTCTTGGTTTTTTGATGCTGTGGTATAAACTGCAAGAATAAAACACTATCTTTACCATCAGAAAATGCCTAATCAAGATGTAACTGCAAAAGTAACATGTAGGAGACAAATAGAATATACAAAATATAAAGGAAGTTAGCACATAACAATCCCTGATATTTATCTTTCCTATTTTTTTATTTTATTTATTTATTTATTTATTTATTTATTTTGACAGGCAGAGTGGACACTGAGAGAGAAAGACAAAGAGAAAGGTCTTCCTTTGCCATTGGTTCACCCTCCAATGGCTGCCGCGGCCAGCACGCTGCGGCCTGCGCACCGCGCTGATCCAATGGTAGGAACCAGGTACTTATGGTCTCCCATGGGGTGCAGGGCCCAAGTACTTGGGCCATCCTTCACTGCACTTCCTGGCCACAGCAGAGAGCTGGCCCGGAAGAGGGGCAACCAGGACAGAATCCGGCGCCGCAAGGCGGAGGATTAGCCTAGTGAGCCGCGGCGCCGGCTTATCTTTCGTATTTATCAGCATTTATTTGCTTTTCTTCAGCCCTGGACCTTCTTACACCAATAGAGTTCACATAGTTAAATACAATCTGACTTTCCATCTGTTGTCCATTCCTCTTAGTCAAACTGCATTATTTTACTCTATTTCATTTTTAAAATATTTATGTATTTGTTGGAATAGCAGAGAGAAAGACGGGGAGAGACACTGAGAGAGAGGATATCCTCCATTTGTTGGTTTACTCCCCAGATGCCCACAACAGCTGGGGTTGGGCCAGTCTGAAGTCATGATACAGGAACTCTGCCTAGGTTTTTCACATGGGGAGAAGTACCCAAGCACTTGAACCATCATCTGCTCCCACCCAGGTGCATTATCAGGAAGCTATATCAGAAGTGGAGAAACCAGAACTCAAACAGGTATTCCAAAATGGGATGCAAGTGCTCCAAGTAGTGGCTTAAACTGCCATGCCACAATGCCTATCCCAAATTATTTTCTTCATAGTGCTCACTATAACCTTGAGTTTTATTTATTTCCTCACCTTCACCTCAAAATGTAAGGTTCACTGAAGAAAAAGCTACTTTTTGTATTCTACATTTTTTTTTTTTTTACAGGCAGAGTGGACAGTGAGAGAGAGAGAGAGAGAGAGAGAGAGAGAAAGGTCTTCCTTTGCCGTTGGTTCACCCTCCAATGGCTGCCGTGGCCGGCGCGCTGCGGCTGGCGCACTGCGCTGATCCAACACCAGGAGCCAGGTGCTTCTCCTGGTCTCCCATGAAGTGCAGGGCCCAAGCACCTGGGCCATCCTCCACTGCACTCCCGGGCCACAGCAGAGAGCTGGCCTGGAAGAGGGGCAACCGGGACAGAATCTGACGCCCCGACCGGGACTAGAACTGGGGGTGCTGGCACCGCTAGGCGGAGGATTAGCCTGTTGAGCCGCGGTGCCCGCCTGTATTCTACAGTTTTAAAGACTTATTTATTTGAAAGGCAAAGTTAGAGGGAGGGAGGGAGGGGGATGGAGGGAGAGGGGAAGGGTGAGGGAGGGAGGTGAATGGAGGGAGAGGGAAAGGGTGAAGGAGGAAAGGAGAAGGGCGGGGGGAGGAGAGAGAATCAATTTTCCATCTGTTGGTTCATTTCCCAAATGGTTCAAATGACCAAGGCTGGACCAGGCTGAAGTCAGGAACTAAGTGCTTCTTCCAGCTCTCCCATGTGGGTGGTGGAGGCTCAAGCACTTGTGCCGCCTTATCTTGCTTTCCCAGGCATGTTAGCAGAGAGCAGGATCAGAAGTCGAGCAGATGAGAATCCAAATCAACATACTGGTATTATGCTGTCATTGTAGGCAGCAGCTTAACCTGCTGTGCCACAACAGTAGCCCCTCCACATTCTTTTTAAAATTGTTATTTATATAATGTATGTGAAAGGGAGTGTCGCAAGTGCTTCCCGTCACACAGCTTGACAGGGCTAAGAGCGACGTGTGCTCTGTTGTGTCAGAGCATGGGGAATAACCGAACATGAGGACACAAGATTGCCTTCACAATGAAGATTTTTATTTTTTCTTGCACACAAGGGAGTATTATAGTACCATCTAACAGCAGGCTTAATAAAGTCAGCATCTCTATGATAATGACTACTATGATAACACTCAACTTCGCAGCAACCGGTACCATAGCAACACTTAATACACTTATCAGTCTGATACTTACCAATATTTAACAATCCAATCTATAGCTTAACCACTACTTAACTACTACTTTGCAGTCCTCTCATAGCTATTGAATCACAGATCACAATATACAGCGTTTGGGTAACGTCAAGCACTTCTCATTATAGTGATATACGTACAGCAAAGCTTCTAATATTTCTTCAGTCATAAGGTCAAAGAAAACTCATAGTACATGGGTAAGGTCACTTATAAATGCTGTGTTCTCAGGGCTCGTATCTCGGTCACGAAAAAAGTCAGTGTCCAGAGCTCATCGTCTCCACAGAGACGGGTCTCAGACCAGTTACTTATGGGCAGGAACCAGGACTCCCAGGCGGATGGTGAGGCGAAAGGTTGCAGAGGTCCCCTGCTGAGAGGCCTGGCGACCCGCTCTGGCAGCAGGCTGATAAAGTCACTCACAGGCAAGGCCGCGGCTCCCTTTGTAGGCTTGTGCCGCTATCTGCTCTGTGAAGAGTAACGGGCTGCCTCTTCAGCTCCAGATGTGTGGAGATCCATAGGTTCACACACACCGAGCCATGATCTTCGAGAGGATGGAGAGCAGCACAGAAGGCCCCCTTTTTATCCTAATCTTTTCCTGCAGCTCACCTGCTGTTCACATGCTGTCCATAATTGACTCAGTCCAATCAGCTTGGAGTTCCCCGAGGTGTCGGCAATCCCTTGTCTGGGCTTGGGTGTCTCCTGCTCATATCTTCATGAGAGTTGGTGAGATAACTCAAGCTATCGCCCATAGCACATGCTTATCGGGCTGTTCCAGAGATGTCTGTCCTGTCTGATGAGGGGCATTTTTCTAGCAAGCGCTGAGCTTGACATAGGTGGTGTCATCAGCTCCTGGCTTAGCCTGAGCAATTCGATTTTCTCCTACTTTCACTTTGTGGATAGTGGTAGTTTTTTACTCTAGATGTTTGCCTGTGGACTTTCAGGTTTGGCCAGGCTGAAGTCAAGAATCCATGGCTCATTCCGAATATTCCAACTGGGTAGCCAGGACCCAAGTACATGAGCCATCAACTGCTGCCTCCCAGGATCTAATTTAAAGGGTTTACATTAAGCTAAAATTTGAAGCACAGCTCGGATTCAACCCCAGGTTTTCTGATATGGGACACAACATTTCAAATGATATCTTAACCACTGTGCCACGTCTGTCCTTTATTCCAGTTTCTACTTTCAGACTTAGGACAGTATCTAAAATTGAGTAATGCTCATAGAAAGTTTATTTTTAAGAAAGTACCTAAGATAGGTGGTTAGCAAGGGATCTGATCATTATGAATGGGAAGAATTGAGCAAAAAACTTCAAATAGAGCTCATTTTACTCTGAATGCCCAGGAATGTAAATTATTTCTGTTAGTCCCAAAGGGAATGAAAGCCACTCTCAATCTGAGATAGGAATACAGAATTATGTGTTTGGGTGATGAGGCACAATGTGGAAATAGTGAAAACTTGGATTTCTCCTAATTGTAGTGATACATTTGCTAAAAGAGTTCATGGTAAATTAGAATTGGAAATGCTCATTTTTCATGATTCTTTTGAAGTACTCTCATAGACAGTATCTTACTCAACAGCAATCATCTGCTTAATACATATACATCAGGAGTAGATCCTTTCATAGTTTTTTTCCTAAATGTTTAATATGTGTTTTTCTATGTTGTAGATTAGAAAAATAATACTGAAAATATGGAGAGTCAAAGTTTCTCTCCTTGGAGATAAAAAGTGAAGCAAAAGCAAATAAAATAATCAGTGTATGCTAGAGGTCATGAAGGAATATGCAGGGGTATGTGGAAGACACTGCTTAAAAGGCTGAATAAGACATATCATGTCCAAATATTAAGAGTAGTTCATGATTTATTGATTTAACAGAAGGAGAACAAAAACAAAAATTAATGAATGCTAATGAATAAGAATAATGAAGAAAATGAATAGAATAGCAGTCTATGAAAGTATAGTCCATCTGAGGGGCAGTGTGCTTTTTTAACTTTTATTTAATAAATATAAATTTCAAAAGTGCAACTTTAGGATTATAGCAGCTTCTCCCCCTCCAAACCTCTCTACCACCCACAACCATCCCATCTCCTACTCCCTCTCCTATCCCTCTCATCATCAAAATTCATTTTCAATTATCTTTATATACAGAAGATCAACATAGTATATACTAAGCAAAGATTTCAACAGTTTGCAACCACACAGATACACAAAGTATAAAGTACTGTTTGAGTACTAGTTATCACATTAATTCACATAGTACAACACATTAAGGACAGAGATCCTACATGGGGAGTAAGTGCACAGTGACTTCTGTTGTTGACTTAACAATTGACACTCTTGTTTATGATGTCAATAATCACCTAGGCTCTTGTCATGAGCTGCTAAGGCTATGGAAGCCTCTTTAGTTCGCCAACTCCGATCTTGTTTAGGCCAAAATCAAAGTGGAAGTTTCCTCCCTTCAGAGAAAGGTACCTCCTTCTTTGATGGCCCCTTCTTTTACAGAGATCTTGTTCACAGAGATCTTTCATTTAGTCGCCCCCCACCCCCCCACCCAGTGACTTGGCTTTCCATGCCTGTGAAATTCTCATGGGCTCTTCAGCCAGATCTGAATGCCTTAAGGGCTGATTTTGAGGCCAGAGTGCTGTTTAGGACATTTGCCCTTCTATGAGTCTGCTGTGTATCCCGCTTCCCATGTTGGATCGTTCTCTCCTTTTTAATTCTATCAGTTAGTATTAACAGATACTAGTCTTGTTTATGTGATCCCTTTGACACTTAATCCTATCTTTATGATCAATTATGAACTGAAACTGATCACTTTGACTCGTAAGATCGCATTGGTACATGCCACCTTGATGGGATTGAATTGGAATCCCCTGGCACATTTCTAGCTCTACCATTAGGGGTAAGTCTGAGTGAGCATGTGCCAACCTGTACATCTCCTCCCTCTCTTTTTCCGACTCTTATATTTAACAGGGATCACTCACTTTTCAGTTACATTTAAACGCCTAAGAATAGTTGTGTGTTAATTAAAGAGTACAACCAATGGTATTAAGTAGAATAAAAAAAAAATACGAAAAGGGATAAAGTATTAAGTTGTTCATCAACAGTCAGGGCAAGGACTGCTCAAGTCTTTGTTTCTCATAGTGTCCATTTCACTTCAACAGGTTTCCTTTTAGGTGCTCAGTTGTCTCCGATCAGGGAGAACATGATATTTGTCCCTTTGGGACTGTCTTATTTCACTCAGCATGATGTTTTCCAGATTCCTCCACTTTGTTGCAAATGACCAGATTTAATTTTTTTTTTTACTGCTGTGTAGTATTCTATAGAGTACATATCCCGTAATTTCTTTATCTAGTCTTTTGTTGATGGGCATTTGGGCATTTAGGTTGACTCTATGTCTTAGCTATTGTGAATTGAGCTGCAATAAACATTGAGGTGCAGACAGCTCTTTTTTTGCCAATTTAATTTTCTTTGGATAAACTCCAAGTAGTAGGATGCCTGGGTCATGTGGTTGGGCTATATTCATGTTTCTGATTAATCTCCAAACTGTCTTCCATAGTGGCTTTACCAGTTGGATAAAGTGTGTTTAAGAGTGTGGGTCTAGGTCAGACAATCAGCTGTGACATCTGGGCATGACACTCAAAATTTGAAATTCTCTACATTTCAGTATCTTGATTTATAAAATGGGTGTAATTTTAGTAAATAAAGAATTTTCATGAGTATACAAAAATCCATATCAAGCTCTTTCTAATGCATAGTCAATTCTTAAAAATTGTTATCTTTTATAGATATTATAGTCCAACTCCAATAACCTATGTCAATTAACTCTTACAATTTCTTATTGACTTAAACATCTTGCCATGATTTGGAGCTGAAATCTTAAGAGAGATTATATACCATGTCCCAGATCATATGGCTTGGAGTAGATGGCAAACCAAGTCATTGTGAATTTAAGCCAATATGCTATTCAATTTTCTCAGCTCAAAGGTGGAGGTAAAATATAAAGTTAACTTTGAATTCTAAGTAGGATTTCACTAGACTAAGATAGGGGAAGAATTATGGGATTGGCATTGGCATAGATACTTTGAAAGGTAAGACACAGAAGAAATGGTTGGCTTATTTGAAAATAGGGACATTTCTTTGATTGGAGTATGTGTGGAAAGGTGAGGAAGTGTCAGAAAAATTAAAACATTAAGGTAGGGATTCTCAACATTTTCCCTCTAAAGATCTTTTAAAACTGTTTTTAAAACATATTTTAATTTATTAATATTTAATTGAAAAATAATGACTGGATGTATTTGTCATGTGTTTTGATGTGATAGATGGATACATTACTACATTGCTTTATGACTACTACAATCAAATTAACACATCCATCCATCCATTAGCACTTCTGTTGAACATTAGAAGCCAAGAATTTGTTGAACTTGTAACTGATAGGCTATACGTTTTGATTGAACTGTTTCATTTCCCCTATTTCTAGTCTCTGGAAGTGATTAATTTACTCTCTGTTTCTATGAGTTTGATTTTTTTTTTTTTTTAGGATTACAAACATAAGCCAGATCATACGGTATCTATCTTTCTGTGTCTGGCTTATTTCACTTAGTATAATGCCCTGCAGACCCTTCCCTCTTGCTGCAAATGTAGTATTTCCTTCTTTCATGTTGCATTTACTGGAAATTACTGCATAAGGTGTTAACATTTAAAAAGAGTATTCATTGGAGTAAAAATAACCTATTGCTTATTTTTATGAAAGTATGGTTCTTATTAAAGATTACTTATTTATTTGAAACTCATAGCTATGAGAAGGAGAGGGAGAGAGGGAGAGGGAGAGAGGGAGAGAGGGAGAGAGGGAGGGGGAGAGAGAGAGAGAGAGAGGTCTTCCATCTGCTGGTTTATTCCCCGATTGGCTGCATTGATCAGAGTTGCACCCATCCAAAGCCAGGAACCAGGAGATTCTTCCAGGTCTCCCACATGGGTGCAGGGTCCCAAGGACTTGGGCCATCTTCTACCATTTCCTAGGCCATAGCAGACAGCTGGATTGGAAGTGGAGCTGCAAGGACTTTATCCGGTGCCTATATGGAATGCTGGCACTATGGGTGGTAGCTTTACTCGCTATGCCATAGTCCCGGCCTCTGAAAATGTTTTCACAAATCCATTTCAAAGGTGGTGCCCGTAGGTACCTATTTTGCATAAATGCTACAAGCCTGGTGGCTTAAAATCACCATTGTTTCTTTCCCAGTTTCTGTAACTCAGTAGTTCACTGAACTGTGTACTCACAGCAGTACCGTCAAGATGGGCTGGGATACATTCTCAATGGAGGTTTAAGTGAGAAGAAATCCACTTCCAAGGTAATTTGGTTTTTACAACAATACCCTTGAGCTTCTAGACTGAAATCGTGTAGAAGAGAAACCAATAAGGGAAACACTACTAATTTGAAAAACCTGAGATTGATGCCAACATATACACTATAGTAGATATTAATTCTTTGAGTTTTTGAATGTGTCACAAACCAAATACCATAGTCTAGAGTGAAAAAGGGAAACTGTATCCACACTTTGTCTTCCACTAATAGAAATGCTCTGAAATAGCCATAAGTCAGGCCTATGCATAGGCATAATGAGGAATCCAGGACTCAGGCTTACCAAAGGAACCTTGGTGACAAAGGCTCAGGTGACCTGGTCTAAAGAATTAGTGATTAAATTAAATTGAGGCTGGGGATATTCTTACCAAGACTGTAAGGGCAAACAAATTCTCACCCTGTCTACACAAAAAAATGATAAAAAGTTAAGAACATCCTAAATTGATGTGGCTTACTTCAGTGTTTGTCATGAGATCTTCTTTGTGGAAGAAAAGGATGAAAGTGATAGAACAATAGATTCCAGTTTTTACTTACTACACTCTCACATTAAAAATATCATCTTTCAAGTGATGAAACCTTAAAATTAGCACATTTTTTTCCACATCAACCTTTACCTTAGTCTATCCACCACCATATCCTACATTATCATTTTTCAACCCCAATGCTATCGAAGTTTTTTGCCAGATAGTTTATGTGTGTGTGTGTGTCTGTATGGAGATTTTGGTCTGTCTGTGTATCTGTCTGTCGATCTATCTATTCCTGGCCTCTGCTCATAAATTGACAGCATAGCACATCCCAGGTTGTGGCAACCAAAGATATCTACAGATATTTATCTACACATATTTCTCAATTATCAGATGACCCTGAAGATCAAAGGTCACCTCCGGCCAAGAAATATCATTGCATATCCATAGTATTATCTTTCCCTGGGGACATGAATCTATGACTCTAAATTTGTATCAGTTTTAGATGGGGTTATTCAATGTTTGTTGTAAATGATTTAAATATTCAATGTCCCAAACCCCAGTGGGCTGGGGTCAAACCTAGGTCTCTGACATGGGAGGCAGGAACCATTAACTTGAACATCACCACTGCTTCCCAGGATCTGTAATAAGAGGATGCTGGGGTCAGGAGCCAGAAGCAGGTATCAAATCCACTCACTCCCATGTAATATGAGGGCATCTTAACCATCAAGCCAAATACCTTCCCCTATGCAAATTTTTATGTCGACTAACAAACCAACTCCTGCTTTACCACAGCTTACTTCTCCAAAAGCAACTCGCTGTATTGATTTTTTTCTGCATGACCACATATTTCAGAGCCTCTGTGACTTTAAATTCTGATATTTTCTTAAATTCTTCAATACCAGTTAACAACATCCAAGAATGCTAAATCTGGAGGAATTAAAGGCAACTCCAGAGAAAATTCAGTCATCTTTTGGTATACCATAGAGCAGTACATGGAATACATCTACCAAACCACAGGAGCTAGCCATTGAATGAAAGCAATCCTCTGGGTCTGTTGTAGGCATATTGTTAAAACCTGTGTATGTTTAAGATTGGATGACTTGCTCCAAGAATGCTCACTGTGATATTGATTGTTAACTCTATGGCTTGTTGAATGTGGCTTTCTCCATCCGTAGACATTATTTGTCTCCCACTGTCTTACGGCACAGTGAAGCTGAGCTCTTGAACTCCCTAGAGTAGATTGTGGTATCAGAAGATAAAGAACGATTATATGCAAATACTTAAAAAAAGTTTGTGAAAAAATGGAATAGAAAGATCATTTTATTTTAGTGTAAACTGTGGGGAGCAGCTCGGACTAGACTAAGTTACTCGAATTAGGACTTATTCTATGCATCTGCTCTCCCACAATATGGCGCTGGGAGAGAAGTAAACAGCTTCCGCACAGCTGCCTCCAGTTCAACCAATTAACTGTAGGACTTGCTCCTGATTGGAGGAGAGCAGCGTACTCGGCGTGTGGGCAGCCGAGTTGGGATTGGCAGAGGAGGACTATAAAGGAGGAGAGAGACGGCATGCACCGGGAACATCTATGGGGAACATCTAAGGGAACCCGTGTAGCCCCCAAGAAAGCCGGCCGGCGGTGTGCCGCTCCCCTGCGGAAGTGGGGAATGTGGCCAGGGGGAACTGCCCTTCCACGGAGGTGAAAGGGATAGTAGCCAACCCGGGAAGAACCAGCAGCAAACCCGGGGAGGGCCGAGCAGACGAAAGAACAGCGCAGGGTCCTGTGTTGCTCCTCCACGAAGAGGGGGAGCGACATAATGGTGCCGTGACTCGGATAGGAAACCTAGCTCGGATAGGAAACCTAGGACGGATAGGAAACTTAGGAGGGAAGAAACGGGAAGAACTAGGGAAAATATCGGAGAGAGAAACTAGCAAACAGCCTAGGGAAAAGCCGGACGAAAAAGGAGCCGGAAGAAGCTATTGAAAGCCTAGGCATAGACTCGAAACAGCCTAGGGAAAAGCCGGACGAAAAAGGAGCCGGAAGAAGCTATTGAAAGCCTAGGCATAGACTCAGATACGGACTACGGGGGGAAGCTGGGAGAAATCTCTAAGGTCGAAAGCGAAAGTGAAAGCTAGAACAAACAGACTCGGATGCGGACTGTGGGGAGAGGCCAGGAGAAATGAGGGAGGAATATTGTTGGAAGAAAACTTAGGGAAACATACCGGGTAGAGAAAAGTGTTAGGGAAATTGAAGCCGCGGGGGGCAGGCCGAGGCGGATACGAAAGCCACTTTGGGATTCTCAAGTTAGCCCGGGAATAGGGGGCGAAAAGTTGAAACCAGAAGCTGAGACGCAAGCCAGGTTGGGATCCGTCTGATTAGCCCGGGGAGCAAAGGACGGGAAGCCAAACCGTGGGGCGGAGACGTACGCTGGGTTGAATTCGCCAGGCTAGCCCGGGGAACTTAGATTGAATGCTAGTGGCGGACACGTAAGCTACACGCTGTGTTACTCGCGGAAGCCGCCGCGTGCAGAGAGAGCACGGGGCGTGAATAGATAGGGAACGGGGCTCGCGAGGCTGTGGTTCAGACGCGAAAGGGTTAAGCGTGGAGACCGCGGAGCGCGCGAAGCCGAGCCGCGCAAAGCCTGGAAGCTGCGCAGATGAGAGAGGCGCGCGGGCTGAAGCGGCGCAGAGCCGGGAACCCGCCGGCGGGGCGAGGTGCCGGGAAGCTGCGGGGATAAGAGAAACAGAAGTTTTAGAAGTAAAGTGAGAGAAATAGGAATGCTGGAAGATAGAAGTAAAATGGGAGAAATAGGAATGCCCGGAGATAGAGAAATAGAGAGAAATAAGGCCTCCCCTCAACATGCCAATTAGAAGGCTTGGATTCGGTCTGCCCGATTAGTGAGGCGATGAGCACCTGGGCGGCTAGCCGCAGGTCACCGAAGACAGGCACGAATTAACATCAGTAAAGCTTCCCCACAATGCAACAATTAGGAGGCTTGGATTCGGTCTGCCTGATTTAAGGCGGTAAGCGCCAGCAAAGCTCGACCAGAGTATGAGCTGCAGGTCACCGAAGATAGGCACGAACCAACACTAATAAGTCTCCCCCACAATAAGGCAATGAGAAGGCTTGGATTCGGTTTGCCTGATAGGTTTTGTAAACACCTGCAGGCAGTTCTAGCAGAGCAGAGTATGCGCTGCAGGGCACCGAACACAGGCACGCATCAGCGCCTAAAAACCTCCTCACAACATGGCGAAGAGAGGACCCGGATTCGGTTTGCCTGATGGATAGGACTTGTAAGAGCCTGTGGCAACTCTAGCAAGTAGAGCAGAGTGTGTGCTGCGGGACACCGAAGACAGGCGCGTATCAACGCCAAAAAAATAAAAAGAAAGGGGGATCTGTGGGGAGCAGCTCGGACTAGACTAAGTTACTCGAATTAGGACTTATTCTATGCATCTGCTCTCCCACAATATGGCGCTGGGAGAGAAGTAAACAGCTTCCGCACAGCTGCCTCCAGTTCAACCAATTAACTGTAGGACTTGCTCCTGATTGGAGGAGAGCAGCGTACTCGGCGTGTGGGCAGCCGAGTTGGGATTGGCAGAGGAGGACTATAAAGGAGGAGAGAGACGGCATGCACCGGGAACATCTATGGGGAACATCTAAGGGAACCCGTGTAGCCCCCAAGAAAGCCGGCCGGCGGTGTGCCGCTCCCCTGCGGAAGTGGGGAATGTGGCCAGGGGGAACTGCCCTTCCACGGAGGTGGAAGGGATAGTAGCCAACCCGGGAAGAACCAGCAGCAAACCCGGGGAGGGCCGAGCAGACGAAAGAACAGCGCAGGGTCCTGTGTTGCTCCTCCACGAAGAGGGGGAGCGACAGTAAACATTTGAAATTCATGCATAGTTTTTTCAAAGTCTATGTTTTCTGTGAACTTTTTGAAGTTTCCTTGTATGCTTGAAAAAATGAGAAACCTGGAAGGGTTACTGCCTTTGCAGGTCCAAGTTAAACCAGAGGATAATTGCTACACTATTTGCACTTCAGAGACATTGTAGAATATTTTGACTCACTTAGTTTTAGGGACAGGTGATTGGAGGAATGTTGTGAAGTAAGATTGGATTCCTACAGTTAGCCTGCAGACCTGTCCCCAGGACCATCATACCAGATACTGAAGCTGTACATAAAAAAATGCAGTAAACTCATAACAAAGTCTCAGATGATTTTCTTTCTTATTATTATATTTCTTTATTCATCTCCTCTCCTTGCTTTCCTAAAAATATTATGAAATATTTTAAATGTATGGAACAGGGAATGATAAGACAACACCTAAATAAATAAATCTCAGAAACAGAGCAGTGAATGAATACAGTAAATTGGAGAGTGATACATTGAGTGTTATAAAGTGTGAGAATTTCCTAAAAGTTATAATTATATGAAATATGCAAATTTGAAATGTTTGCATATTAAATCAGCATTTTTTAAAAAGTATTAAAATATAGTAAACTCTTATGCTCTTTCCATTCAGATATAATCCTATCATTGTTTTGGAATTTATAATTAATGCATATTTTATATTTTTACATGTAAATATCCATATAACATATAGTATAATACTTTCTGCTTTGAGATTTTAATGTAATTGTCATTTTGAATGTAACATCATATATATATAATTATTTTGAGGATTTTCCTACATGCTGATACATGTTGCCATAACATTCCTTTTAGTGAATACTATACCATTTTATAATTGTATTAAAATGGAACTATTCATCTTTTGCCTTATTGATAAACACCAGGATTTTTCCTCTAATATTTTGAAAGTGTAAACTCTGCTGTAATGGGGATTTTCCTTAAGCCTCTTGGACACACTTGAAAGAACTTTTTGGACCTTCTAGCCAGAAGGTAGACTTGGCAGTTCTGTCAGATAACACATCTTAAGATTCAATATTAAAACTCAGTACTTGCCGAAGTGTAGTCTGCTTTTTATAATGGAAGCAAGGATACTGCTGCAGGGATTTTCAGTATCCTCAGCCATACTTTATCTCTGGTAGGGAGATCTGATACATACTCCTTAATTCCTAAACGATACTCATTTTCATACATTTAATGACTTTCTATATGCAGAAACCATCCTACCTCTAATTCAAAATCCTCAGCCCAAAGCAACTGTTATTGTTCATTTATTCATTTACTCAAAAAATATATTTAATCCTCCAGCAGAAACATTAAAATATCTGATACTACATTAATCACCTTCATCTGTCAAATTTCTTTTCCAAGTTTATTATCACAAAAAAAAAACTTTTATTTTTATCAATTTGTCTTTGGTATTGATTCTGATTTGTCTAATCCTTTTTTCTTATTGCAACTGGGGTAATCTCATTCAGTTGAAATTCTGATGTTGCTCTGATGTTGACTTTGGTGATTTTCCTTCCCTAATAGCTCCCCCATTGCACCTATGATCCCAGGGTTCATTACTAAGCATGCTTTGCTCATTTCTCATATTGTCCTGCCATTAGTCTTTCACTCTCACTTCCAGGTGAAACTGCACTAGTAACTACTTGCAATCTGGTATGTATCCCTTCACTAGTCATATTTTCACTGCCTAGAATTTCCCTCTTACCTGGCTGACTCTTTCATGTCTTTCAAGGCTGATCCTTCTACAGGTTTTATCTCATCTTTGAATTGTGGCCCCGTGGTCTTTTGCAGTGCTTCTGCGTCATTACATATCATGAAGTATTTTACACTGACAGTTTGCTCACTTGTTTCCCCTAGTAGCCCAGAGCTCCTTGAAGGCAGGGTGACTGCTTTATATCACTACCTTCCTGGCAACTAAAATTAAGTTCAATATTTAGCTGATCCTATTTAAATGATAGAGCAATATGAGAAAAAATAAAAACTTCCACAGGATCGCTCAGTAAGACCTGGGCTTAGAAGTCAAGTGTAGTCATTTCTAGTGCATGCCTCTTTTAATCACCAATCAGAGAAACTGTCATTTTCCAAAAGTAATACCAACATATATCAGTGCCATATGATATTAAGGTTGCCAAGGAAACCTCTCTATGTAAAATGTCATTTTTCCTTATTGATTCTAAAAATCTCATCAACCAGGAATATAAAAAAGATTATATACTTACAATGCAAATACTTCAGAAGAGGGGAAGTCATTTATGCTTGTTTTATAGTACATACATTGGCATTGAAGAAATAATAATACTGGAAGCAGCTTTCCCAGGAGCAGATAAGGTGTCAGCACAGCGGACCTTGAGGTACTAGAAACATGGAAGAACAGGCAAAATGGCTACAGATGCTGGGAATCAACCCCACCTATTTTGACTTTAGCTGGCACCTTTTTAATCATACACACAGGACCCCACAATGTCCCTTCACTAGCATCCCTCAATTTCTCTCTTACTCCTGTTTGCCCCTGTCTATCCATTCCCCAAGAGACTTGCTAATACGCTCCTCCTTTATATCCAAGAACAGTTGTGACGTTCAAACACGTTAAACACATCTCTTTTTATAACAAAGACAGCCTAGGAAAATAAGCAATTTCTTTTAATTATATCATTACCATAAAACTCTGGATTATGAATTTAAGGAGAAGATGTTAATTGGAGTTGGTATGAAACTTTGAAGATGACATGGTGATATCCACAGTTGTGACTTCTCCTGTGTGATAGTCTTACTGATTGGCTTTATCCTTTAAATTTTTACCGCTTCACATACTTAGTTTCCAAATATACTCAAATTCCTTTTATATTTGTATATTGAGTGGAGTTTGTTTTTAGAGGAGTTTAAGACTGTTTAAGAGAATTGGGAAGATGACACATCTGTATATTCCCAATCCTACAGGACATAGACTCCCTTATTATCAGCAACTTTCATCAGATGTTGGTTACAATTGATGCTACATACACTGATGCATCATTATCTCTCAAAGATCAGTTTCCATTACTGTTGAATCTGAATGTTGTGCATTGTATGGATTTAGAAAAATGTGACGGATTATGTTCATTATGGTATCCAGCAGACGAGTTTTGGTGTCAAATATCCTTCCTGCTCCACTTACTAGTCCTGTCCTTTCTACAAGTCACAGGTCTTTCTTTTCACTTTCTCCATGGTTTTGGCTGTTCCTGAATGTCATATTGTTAGAATTATGCAGAATATAGCATTTCTAATAGCTTTTTGGATTGGCTTTTTTCTCATTTAGATATAAAGCTTCCTCCATGTCTTTTCATGGCTTGACAGCTTATTTTCTTTCAGTGTTGAATAATGTTCCATTATCTGGATATAGCATGTTTATTCATTCAAATACTACAGGACATCTTAGTTGCTTCCAAATTTTAATAATTGATGAATAAAGTTGCTATAAATATAATAGAACATAATCACCACTGCCTCCAGGGTCCACATTAGCAGGAAATTGGAATCGGGAAGAAAGCCAGGGCTTCAGCCCAGGCACCCCAATATGGGATGTGTGCATCCCAAGCACCACTTTAAATGCTGTGCCAAGTATCACCTCACATATGTCTTGAAATTATGTTCTTAGTATTTGGAGCTGTGTTTTTCTTCTCTTAAGAGTGTATTATTGAACAGAGATTTCTATTTTTTTAAAAGCTTATTTATTTATTTGAAAGAGTTACACAGAGAGAGGAGAGGCGGAGAAAGAGAGAAGAGAGACGGAGGTCTTCCATCCGCTGGTTCACTTCCCAATTGGCAGCAATGGCCAGAGCTGTGCTGATCTGGAGCCAGGAGCCAGGAGCTTCCTCTGGGTCTCCCATGCAGGTACAGGGGGCCCAAGGACTTGGGCCATCTTTCACTGCTTTCCTAGGCCAAAGCAGAGAGCTGAATCAGAAGTGGAGCAGCCAAGACTTGAACTGGCGCCCACGTGGGATGCCAGCACTTCAGGCCAGGGCGTTAACCTGATGAGCCACAGTGCCGGCCCCTCTACTTTAAATAAAGTTCAGTTTATTGATCTTTTTCTTTCATGGTGTCTGAGTTTGTTGTCCTACTGAAAAGTCATGACCAAACCTAAGGTAATGCAGATTTTCTTTTTTAACTGGGAATTATTTATTTACATTGGTGATCTTTACAATTTTCCTTTCTGAACTTTCCTGCATATTTTATTTCAAAATCTTAATCATTTTTGCAAAGTAAATAAAAGCTGAGGAAGATAATTTTTCTCTTATACTCCCCTTTTCCTTGAAAATTTATCAATTCTGTGTAAAGATTATGAAAATGAAATGTAGAATGTAAAGAATTAACAGATATGATGAAAGGAGGATTCTGAAATTTATTGACCTCTAGCTCCACAAAATATACCACATGCATCTCCCAGTTCTCTTAAGGTAATGTGATTCTTCTGTCTCCATTACACATGCAGAAAATTAAAGATGAAAGAAATTCAAAAATTTTCTTTTTTTAAAAAAAATTTATTTATTTGAGAGGTAGAGTTACAGACAGTGAGAGAGAGAAATAGAAAGGTCTTCCTTCCGTTGGTTCACCCCCCCAAATGGCCGCCATGGCCGGAGCAATGCCTATCTGAAGCCAGGAGCCAGGTGCCTCCTCCCAGTCTCCCAATGCGGGTGCAGGTGTCCAAGCACTTGGGCCATCCTCCACTGCCCTCCTGGGCCACAGCAGAGAGCTGGACTGGAAGAGGAGCAGCCAGGACTAGAACCTGGTGCCCACATGGGATGCTGGTGCCGCAGGCAAAGGATTAGCCAAATGAGCCACGGCACCGGCCCCAGAAATTCAAAAATTTTCAAAAGGTAGGAAAAATCAAAGCAATTTGTGATGGCTGCTGGGACCTGGCAGGTACCATCAGCTGTGCTATGATGTGCACCTTTAGGAAACGAGCAATCACATAGAACATCAACATCAAAAGAGAGCGCTCTACAGTTATGATAGATCAAGCCAAACCCAGATTACTTTTTAATTCTGTCTAAGCACACATTAAAAATGAGCATTTTGACAACATAAGATGAGCAAACACTGCCCCTTCCTTACTAATGAGTGACTACTCAATCAATTGTAATTTTAGCTTGGGTATCTTCCTTTTTTCTAGATAAGAATTATTTCTATGCTTTTATTAATGATTGTTTTTATTAAGAGTGATAATTAACCACTCTCTATAAAAGCACTGAAGTCAGGGCAAAGTCTTGCTATTTTAAGCTTTTCTCAAAGCTTATAGGTCTCCAAGACACATAAGACTTTTCTTACTTTGTTGTTTTCACAAGCCTCATGATTCCTGTAGGGAGTGTTTTTCTTCATTGCAGTAAATAAAATCCCATTTTGTTCAGGTGTTGCAGGTCATCATTGGTTGAGGAGCATTGACAGGGTCATTTATATGATTTCTTTGTTGATGATTTGCAATTAATAGAGGCACTTATATTCTATTTAAAGATGGGAGTGAGGGCGTCACAGGGCAGGCCTTGTGGTGGAGATGGAGGAACCTGTAACAGTGATAAAATTTCTAATCCACCCATTTCTGCCCTATTCTCTGGGTCATGCTTACTTGTGCTAAGACACATATTGTATGTAAAATCCAGGCCACAGAATAGTTTTACTATGAAAAAAATCCTGTGATTTCATTTAATAGGCTCGGTAAGCAAAATAAAATATATGTCTTAATTTTTATTTATTTTTATTTTTTGGCAACTTACAGAAGTCAAATATGCTCACAGAAAATGTAATGCTGTTTGTAGTTGGATAGAAAACATCTTTCTTTTATTTCCTCATTTCTTAGCTTTGAAAATTCTCCTGAGTGTGAATTTGTGTCCTTGTTTACTGACGCATGCTGTGTGGCTCAGAAGTTCTACCAACTTGTTGATGTGTTAGATCTTTAAGATAAGGAAGAGTAATGAGGATGTGCAGGCTGATATAAATGCAAGCCAAAAAATGATGAAAGAGGAACATGGAGATGCAAAGGTGTGATGGCCTCAGTTAATGGTCGCTCATACTTTGAACTTCCTGAAAATCACTGTGACTAAACAATTCTGAAGTTTGGGTCAAGAAAAATACTGTTATGAGAATGGGTAAAAGCCATTTTAACTAAATGAGTTAATGTAATGGAGAAAAATGTGGAAAATAAATCGGGATGGTGCACAGAATAGAGAAGGAGATAATATTTGCCTATATTTTCACATATTTATCTTAGTGAACTGGTTAAGCCTGATGTGGTCATTTTAATATATAACTTAAAGTGATCTTACATTCTTCCCATGAAGATTCTATGTTTCTCCTCCTTGAACTTGCTCTTCTCTTTGTGACTATCTCAGTGAGCAGATTGCATTGTAAGTGTGATGTTATGTGGCTTTTTATGTCACCTTAGAAAAGGCTGTTCATCTTGTTTTGGCTTGTTATGCCCAGTTCGATTGTTCCCAAAGACCACCAAGGAGCCGATACCACTGTAAAACACATGAGAGTTTTATTGCTGATCCAGGCCTGGGCTTTCAACTATCACAGGTGCAGCAGGTCTGGTTGAGAGCTCCGACACTTCAGTTAACGGGGTTTTTATAGGGTTTTCAGAGACATTCTATACATTATAGCACTATTCATCAAATCATCTCATTCTGTGGGAAATTCAAAGAACATCTCTAAAAATTGATTAGTGTATCCAGTGGCAGGAATGGACCTAGTAAAGGTGGTTGGATGGCTTTTGGAGTTGATGCTTTTTAAAATGATTGGCTGAAGTTTAGACCCGAGCTGCCAGGGTGTACATGCCAAACTGCAGGGTCTTGGAATGTTATCAATCACCTTAACTGCCTGAAAAGACACCTGGAACTTTAGGTATTTCCCTGCTATCTACTGATTGGCTGTTGCTAGGGGATCTTATCACAAGGGAGGTTTATTTTTCTTTTCTCTCAGGAGTTTTGGCTTAGAGTTCAGGGCTGGTCAGGCCCAAGTTACAAGATGGAGGCCTATTTTAAAATAGCTGCACCTTGATCCAGGCTCAAGTCTCTCAGACTTCCCTGGAAAAAAATCACTGTGCAAGCTTTCAGTTACCATGCAAGGAGCCTGACCATCCTGAGGAAGCTGTTGGGAAAGTCCACACAGAGAGACAACATAAAGAGGGAAGATGCCGCAACTCAAGGCCCTTGGTGTTGCTGACTTTACCTGAGGCTCTGACTTTGGATTCAGGGACTGACTTGCAAAGCTTCTGGGACTCAAAGAATTTCCTAAGGAGTCTAGTGAACTAAAAGATGTGTGAGATAAAAAGTGTTTTCCTATTTTCTTTTTAAAAAAAGATCTATTTATTTGAAAGGCAGAGTGAGAGAGAGGGGGGATCTTAGATCAGCTGCTTTATTCTTTTTTCTTTTTTTAAAGATTTTATTTATTTTACTTGGAAAGTCAGAGTTATACAGAGAGAGAAGGAGAGGCAGAGAGAGAGAGTTGTCGTCCATCTGCTGGTTCACCCCTAAATGGCTGCAATGGGTGAAACTGTGACGATCCAAAACCAGGACACAGGAGCCTTTTCCAGGTCTCCCACATGGGTGCAGGGGCCCAAGGACTTGGGCCATCTTCTACTGCTTTCCTGGCCACAACAGGTGGGACTGGGCCAGACCAACGTCAGGAGCCAGGAGTTTCTTTCAGGTCTCCTAGGTACAGGGGCACTTGGGTCATCTTCTGTTGCTTTCTCAGGCTCCTTAGCAGGGAGCTGGATCTGAAGTGGAGCAGCTGGGACTGGTGCCCATATGGGATGTTGGTGTTGTAGGCAGGAGCTTTACCACTATGTCAGAATGCTGGCCCCAGTGTTTTACTACTTTATGCCATGTTTATAGATTGATACATATTTATAGATAAGTGAAACATCAGGTATGCTCAGTTTCCCTCTACAATCCTATTTTTGTTTTGAGAAAAATGACAGCCAATGATATTTATTTAGCACCTTTTCCCATTTTTTGAAAATATTAATTTCTAATAATTAACATTATTGACATTTAGAAAATATATATCATAATATCCTACATATCTAACAGTTGAAAAAACTCAAGGGGATTATTTGAATTTCTTATTCTTTTAACAGGGAAGCCATTTGGAAACACAAAAATAATAGTAGCAAAAATAATAGTAGCTAAATGTGTTGGGGGTTGAATGTATTCTAGGGACTTCCCCATTGTAACTGTCAGCCTTTATGATGACCCCTGATGATCACCAACCCCTGGGTATTTCATGCCTTCAGAGAGGGATTGACTTACTGGCTTGCCTTCTAAACAGTATCTGTCTGTGGTCAGTTGTAGCTATAACTTAGAGCTCTATAGTGGGTGACATTTCTGCAGAGTAAGGAACAACTCTGTTGCTTCACAAAGTCTTGTTGTCCAAAAAATATATATTAAATATAGAACAGAAACACATCCTCTGTATTTCATGCCAGAGCTATATCTATGTATTTCTGAAAATTCACAGACATGGCTGTCGCTGCTACATTCCCTCTCTCCAGTTAACATTTTATTGTGGAACGCAGGCCAATCCTAACGGAGGATTGAGTGTTGGTGAATTCTGTTGTAATTACTTAATTTTCTCATTATTCTACTTCAATATTCTCACAGGAATCGTTTCTGTAAAGACTACCAGCCTCTTATGGACATAAATCCGAATGGTTGACATTTGTTTATAAGGGAAATAATGGAAGTGTTATTTCCTGATCACAAAATTGATATTATGATGCAGATTTGAATAAATGGCTAGAATAAACTCCAGAAAAACTACTGCCTACCAAATAGATGTTGAGTTCCTATTCTTACAAAGGTGAGAAAGTTATAGACATCACTTTTCTAGGCTGGGAAAGAATGACTGAAGTAATTCAGGAAATTGTTAGAAGAACCATTTGTTCTTCTTGACAAAAAGATTAATATTGAAAGAAAGATTAAGTTAGTTGTACTCTTCCACGTTTTGAAAAGCTTTTACATGTTGAAAGAGAAGCAATTTAATGAGGTGAATAGGCTTTAGGTAACGTCATCTGGAATTAATTCTACCTTAATTGCATATTATCTCTGTGGACTACTAGCAAAAGTGAGCTCTCCAACCCTCAATTTCTTTTTCTGAAATCTTTAGATAAAATGTGCATACAAAAATAAGTTAACTTCTGGATTATTGTGAAGGGTAAGTATGAAACTAGTGTAAAACATTTAGTACTTAAGGAGTTAATAAACAATATAATTTTTCCAGAATGAGCCTTCTCACGAAGTATTTTTTCTGTTCACTGCAGATACAGGTGAAATATCCAATTAATTATATTCAATTAACATGACTGAAAATAAATTGCTTGTGAAATAACTAGCCAATAGGTGATGACAGCCATTTGTGATGGCACAAAATAATGAAGCAATAAAGAGTGGAATGATGAACTCAAGTTTCTTCCCTTTCACCAAATTCTTGGCCCTACATGTCCACAAAGGCATCACCATCCCATAAAGTTCAAAGAATCAAGATTGTCATATTTTTAATTAGCTAAACTGCTTGTTGGAGGATACCTTAATATGATCTCCAAAATTCTGAGGAAAAATAATTTGGAACTCAATTTGGATTTAGGCCAAAAATCAATCCAATGTGATATACATAGATATTTAAAAAACACAGGACCTCAGAATACTGACTTTTCTTAAAAACATTCCTGGTAACTTATTTAAGATCTCTTGAATAAAGGCATAGGCATAGGTATAGGTATGGGTGAGGAGTATGTGTGTGTGAGAGGGGTGTTGAGATGTAAAGTCTAAAGATTTTATACTCTTCTAGAAACTGAAACAGTTTACAGGTATTTGGAGTAAAGAAAAGTGTTAATAGCAGTCCTCTTACCTATTCCTTCTTCTAAGTACTGAGTGGAAGGGAATGACAAAGACCTTTCCTTGCAAGCCTGCTAGTGAGCATAACCAGAAATGTTGTGCACATATGAGCATGCCTTGAAGTACTTTCCATCTGAAAATTTTCTGGCAGGATATACTTGGTTTGATGAGAGTTCTTTTAGTAAATATAACTGGAATTATAAATTTATGGAATATAACTAAATAATTGATAGAGCTTAAATGGTAAGCATATTGAAATGGAAATGGCTTCTTTTGTGAATTCTGTTTCTGCCTGTGTTGCTGGAGATTTATCTGGGCATTTAGACTAGCGGTCACGATACTGACTCAGATGCCTGTGTCCCACATTGGAATACCTGTGTGCGAGCTCTGTCCCTAGTTCCAGCTGCCTACCAACTGAAGACCCTGGGAGGCAGCAGGAGATGGCTTAGGTATTTGTGCCCCTGCCATTCACATGATAGATCTGGACTGAGTTTCTCTGTCTCAGCTTTGTTGGGAACATTGAGGAGTGAATAAGTGGAGGAGAATTCATTCTCTGTCTTTGTCTTTCTGCCTTTCAAATCCATCAATCAAAATATTTAGAGAATCATGTTACTATGAAATAAATCATAACTATCAAAGAACTTCGAAATATGCATTGATGGTTTAGAATTCATACAAGTAGGCCAGCGCCCCGGCTCACTAGGCTAATCCTTCACCTTGTGGCGCCGGCACACCGGGTTCTAGTCCCGGTCAGGGTGCCGGATTCTGTCCCGGTTGCTCCTCTTCCAGGCCAGCTCTCTGCTGTGGCCAGGGAGTGCAGTGGAGGATGGCCCAAGTGCTTGGGCCCTGCACCCCATGGGAGACCAGGAGAAGTACCTGGCTCCTGCCATCAGATCAGCGCGGTGTGCTGGCCGCAGTGCGCCAGCTGCGGCGGCCATTGGAGGGTGAACCAACGGCAGAGGAAGACCTTTCTCTCTGTCTCTCTCTCTCACTGTCCACTCTACTTGTCAAAAAAAAAAAAAAAATCCATGCAAGTAAATATTTTGACCATGCCTAGTAATCACTTATATCCTTTTTCATTACAAAGAGTTTGGTGTTGCTTAAGATCTATGATTTGTGTGAATCCTTTTTGTCAAGTCAAACTTTTGTATTAACAGAATTTTCAAGACAAATATTAAAAGTAAAAATCAGTTTAAAACTCTAGAGAAAACAATGTATATAAGAAATGTATTATAAGTCTGCTGTGTATCCCATTTCCCATGTTGGATCATTCCCTCCCTTTTTTATTCTATCAGTTAGTATTCACAGACACTAGTCTTGTTTGTGTGATCCCTTTGACTCTTAGACCTATCAGTGTGATCAGCTGTGAACTGAAATTGATCACTGGGACTAGTGAGATGGCTTTGGTGCATGCAATCTTGATGGGATTGTATTAGAATCCCTTGGCACATTTCTAACTCCACCATTTGGGGCAAGTCCGATTGAGCATGTACCAAATTATACATCTCCTCCCTCTCTTATTCCTAGAACAATCCAACATGGGAAGTGGGATACACAGAGACTCATAGAATGGCACATGTCCTAAATAGCACTCTGGCCTCAGAATCAGCCCTTAAGGCATTCAGATCTGGCTGAAGAGCCCATGAGAGTATTTTAGGCATGGAAAGCCAAGACAATCTGGGAAAAAAAAGAGGACCTAAATGAAAGATCTCTACAAGTGAGATCCTAGTGGAGAGAACGGGGCCATCAAAGAAGGAGGTACCTTTCTCTGAAGGGAGGAGGGAACTTCCACTTTGACTGTGACCCTGTCGGAATGAGATCGAAATCTGTGAACTCAAAAAGCTTCCATAGCCTTGTCAACTCATGACTAGAGCCTAGGGTGATTATAGACGCCATAAACAAGAGTGTCAAATTGTTAAGTCCACAACAGGAGTCACTGTGTACTTACTCCTCATGTGGGATCTCTGTCCTTAATATGTTGTCCAATGTGAAGTAATGCTATAACTAGTACTCAAACAACATTTTTACACTTTATTTTCTATGTGGGTGCAAACTGATGAAATCTTTACTTAATATATGCTCAATCATCTTCTGTATATAAAGATAATTGAAAATGAATCTTGATGTGAATGGGATGGGAGAGGGAGCAGGAGATGGGAGGGTTGCAGGTGGGAGGGAAGTTATGGAGGGGGAAAGCCATTGTACTCCATAAGTTGTACTTTGGAAATTATATTTACTAAATAAAATTTTAAAAAAAGATATGTATTATAAAAATAACTTATTAATTACAAAGTGAAACATATATGCAGTCATAACAAATACTTTGACTTGTAATATTCTAGAATCAACATATAGACAGAAGAGCAGGTGTTGTGACACAGTAGATTAAGTGGCTGCTCACAACCCTGGCAGCTCAATTTGGTTCGCTGGTTCAAATCTTGGTTGCTCTCTTTCTGATCCAGCTTATTGCTAATTTGCCTGGGAAGGCAGTAATGATGGCCCAAGTACTTGAACCATTATAGCAGGTGGGAGACCAGGATGGAATTCTCGGTTCCTTGTTTAAGCCTGACCATTATAACCCTTTGTAGAATGAACCAGTGAATGGAAGATTCATTCTCTCTCTCTCTTTGTAACGAATGGATAAAATAAATATTTTAAAGAATACTGTATATTTAAAACAGAGTATATGATTAAATTATGAGGTAGAATGCACATTCTATCAGCCTTGACAATAAAAACACAAATAAATGGAGTTCAGAAGTGGCATTGGGGAAGCATAGGAGGAAATGACTGGTGGTTTGCTCATCTTACAAAACAGCTCAGAAACAGCTTGGACAATGAATGAAACCAGAGCTAAAAGATAAAGGCTACATAGTAAGTTATGAAACTAACAGATTCAGGAAATATAAAATAGTGATTTCATGATTTGCATAAGGGAAATATATTCGATAATAGACTCTATAATGTTTTTCATATGAGGAGATCAGTAAGGATAACTATAATTAACAAATCAAAAATAGAAATGTAAACATAAATAGATGAAAATCAAAAACATAACCTTAAAAATTTGTAAATATGCTTATTTAAATATGCACATATATTACCTTGGATACACACACACACACAAACATGAGGGAGCTTCAAAAGTTCATGTAAAATAGCTTTAATAGATAAGTATACTTTTCTGAAAATAAAAACTTGATCTATGCATATGTTTTCATAATACACATATACTTTTTGAAAATTTGTCGATTCATCCATTGATCCATCTATTATGTAAGATAGGGAAGGATAGAAGAGTGAGAAATTTTGAAAGTAGATAGAAAATAAGACTTTTTTAAAGACTTATTTATTTGAAAGAGTTACAGAGAGAGGTACAGGCAGAGAGGTCTCCCATTCACTGGTTTACTCCCCAGATGGCCGCAATGGCCAGAGCTGCGCCGATCCAAAGCCAGGAGCCTGGAGCTTCAGCCATCTTCAACTACTTTCCCAAGCCATAACAGCTGGATCAGAAGAGGAACAGCCGGAACTAGAACCGGTGCCCATGTGGCATGCTGGTGCTTCAGGCCAGGGCTTTAACCTGCTGCATCACAGCACCGGCCTGGAAAATAAGACTCTTAAGACTCACATTTTTTCTAGCTCTGAACAGGAGATAGAGACCTTGACACTGAAATGTCAATGCTGGAACAGAATTAAATGCTTTCTACATTTTTCCAATTAATGTTTATATGCAGACTTTATAACCAGAAAATTTTTTATGATTATGATTGAACAAAGAAAACACTTGAATTGTATATAAAATCTCAGTGAAGTTATAAATTGATGTTCAGGTACATGTGAAAATCTCTCATGAATTTGATGTTCATGTTGCCTCAGTACAAGATTGGTTTAGAAACACTTAATGAAGAGAATGTCTGGAGTTGGAGAATTGTTGGGATGATAAGTAGTCTCATGGAGATACCTAAGAAGAAAGCAAGCCCAAAAGAGTACGAGCTGCTCAAGCCTCTATGTATATCACCATTTATAACATTATACTGATGAAAACCAGTCACCTGAGCAAACTAAAATCAACCCGTAGTGAATTCACTAGCATTTTATTGATATAAGGTAGTACTTGCGGCAGCCTCACTTTATAAAGAAAAGAGCACTACTTAGCTCACAGTTGTAGAGGTGAAGGTCCAAATGGCACAGCACCAGCTCTGGGGAAAGCCCAATGGTAAATAGTGTAGGAGGAGATCACATCTTGATACAGGAAGCCAGAGAGATCCGGTGAAGCCAGCCTCACAATTTCATAGTGAATTTCTCTGACAAGAACTTACAGTAGGAGAAGGCTCTGCCCCCAGTGAGCGAAGGAATTTATACATGCCAACCCTTAAAGATCCCATGACATCCCAATCATATCACCTTGTTGACCAAGTTCCCAATATATGAACTTTGAGAATACAACACCAAATGCCATGCCATTCTGCCCCTGACTCCATGTTACCATCTCATAATGCAAAACACATTCATTCCATCACAGATACTTCCAAAGTCCTAAGTGTCCCAGTACCACTGAAAAGTCGAAACACTAAACCTACTCAGAGACTGATACTTTTTCAACTATGAGCTCCTGTAAAATCAAAAAACACATTAGGTATTTCTAAGATGCAATTGTAGAACAGGTACAAGGTGTCCTCTCATTTGAAAAGAGGAATAAGGAAGGGGAAAGAAAAAACTAGAAAGGCTAAAACCTAGGAGGAAATACATTAAGTCTAAAGTTCCAAGTCTGGAAACCTGTGTATACCCTATTGGGAGAGGGACGCGAAGGCTTTGGGCATCTCTTCCAGCCTTGCTGGTCACAACATGGGTGGCTACTCTCAGGGACTGCTGGTATCAGTGGCTTTCCTCTGTTGGATTGGAATAATTCCAGTCGCCACATTTCTGGGGTCTCTGTTCAACTCTGCTTCCATAGTTCCACTTAACCAGGATCTAACCCTATAGCAAACTGTACTTGGTTTCCCAAGCTGTCCTTTGAACAATCTGAGAGGCCACAACTATGACCCTGTAACTCTGCTAGCTGATGTGCTAGAAAACCAGCGCCACGTGTATGCCACAGTCTGCCACCAGCACATGCTGCATCTAGGCCTTTTTTGGCTCAGCCAAGGAGCATGTTGCCTGAAAGTCAGAAACCCAAGACCAAGGAGATCTAGGGATCTAGGTCACTGAAACAAATTCATACGTCTGTGCTTCTGCATCAGTGAAAGGACGGGCATCCTTGAAGATGTCTGGAATGTTCTATCTCCATTTGTGATGACACAAGCAACTGATTCCCTTTTACTGGAGCTAATCTCATTAGCAAGCAGTTTCTCTGACACACTCTGACATGCTTTGGATTTACTTCTCCTCTGTCAAAGGTATAACGTTTCCAAATCTTTTCTGGCCTACTTTCCTTTTAATTATATGTTCTACCTTTGGGTTATGCCATTGCTCTCCAACCATGTATGTAGTTTAAAACCCCTAAGCAGAAAATTTAAAAATTTGTTTAGATAGTTCCCTCACCAGATATCTCAGTTTATCATTTTTGAATTCAGCCTTCCAAAATGCTCTAGGGCAAGGACACAGTTCAGACAAATCCTTTGCAATGGTGTGACAAGAGTGGCCTTTACTCCAGTTTCATTTGCATCTGAAGCTGTCAGCATGGCCTTTACTGTCCACTTTTTTTTTTTCTCTGCAATCTGGTCACAAGCATTTAACCAACCTTGAAGATATTCTTGTATTTCCCTGATCTTTTTGGCTGTGTCTGAAATCTCATCAGAATCACCTGTAATGCTCCACTTACATGCTAGACTTTTGCTGGCCTGTTCCTCAAAACTCTTCCAATCTTTTCCCGTTTTCCTTTTTCACAGATTCAGGCACATTTTCATTTATAGTAAAGACTTCATTCTTAATTACAAGCATTTTGTATTAATATATTTTTATTATCATAAAAAAGAGGCCACTGTATAAATAAAAGAGCTTGATTCTGGCTTGTAGTTCTGAATGTCAAGTCTAGAGATGTCATCTGAAGGTCTGTTGCTGGCAGAATCCTGCAGTGGTATAGAGTTTCCCATGGCAGGAGACAGTGCACCTGTGTCTGTGTACATCTATCTGGTCTTGCCCTGCCTCTTACACACCCATCATGATTCAATCATAGGTCTCTAACCTAATGATGTTATCTAATCCTCAGCACTTCTCAAAGGCCCCATCTCTAAACAGAATTAAGCTTCTACCCTTTTAGTGCCTCAAGATGGGATTTGCACCTCATCATGAGGTCAGGGGAACAAACCACATTGGAACCATGGCAGATATCAAAGTAGGCTTGATCCATAGAGGAGGAAGGAACTGTACAGTCACTTGGCAAAAGCTATGCATAAGGCAAATGTGAAGAATGTAGACCAATGCAGCAATCTGAGGTATCTCAAGGCTGTGATCCAAGGGATATGAATGAGTATTTGTTGTTGATCTTGGATGATAGACTTTCCTTCTGAAGGTTTAAAATTTTCCCCTTGCCTGTATTCATCTTTACTGAAATAATTTATGCTAAACCAACAATTGGGAAGTAAAGGAACATTGAACAGGATAAAAAAGAAGACACATTTTATTTCTAATCCATTGATAAACAGGCAGAAAAAGCTTACACTTAGGACCTGCAGTCAGCATTTCATTCACGCTGACTTGGCAGTAATTACTCAACTAACCTGTATTTATGTAAACAAAACATCTAAAATTGTCTTATTTTAAATGTCACATTCTGGTATCATTTAGTTAGGGAGAGGCACCTGAACTATATCTATTTTCCTCTAAGCAGAAAGAATACCTATACAACTCTAAAAGCTTCTAAATGGGACTCTTGGTGTGGGGAGGGGAGTAGAAAATTTAGTTGCATGCAGAAGATAGGGACATAGGAATGGTTGAAATTGCGCATATAGACAAAGTTGTTCAGAAGGAGGGAAGTGCTCCCTTAAATATTAGGAAAATGGAATAATAATAATTATGAAACCCTTTTGAGAGTTGCAGTATCAAAGATGGAAAAACAGTTGTTCTAGAATTAATTGTCCTAAGTCAAGCTAAAAGCTGTATAAATACATAGGAAATATTTAAATTGGAGGTGGAGTTCATCCTGGAATAAAATGACTCCTACTGTAGGAAACAGCTTAATAAAAGAGGAGTTTACAAGGAACAAAATCATCTTGCTCATGTAAAATAGTATTAGGAGTGAAACATGACTGTTAGCATTGGGGTGTTTGAGTAACTAAAACAAAACCAGGGACATTTGGTTTACTAAACATATTAAAATACATTTTCAAAAAGATGACTGTAAGTCTTGTAACATGATGTAGTACTTCTGGTCGTGGAAGCTTGTACCTTAAAGTTTTATAAAAAAAAATGGGCACATAGTGGAGGAACAATGATTGGACCTAGAATTTGTCATTGTGATCTATATTGTGTTTTAAGTTGTGCTGTACATTTGATTTTTTTAATGTTGAAGGTAAATTAGACTTTTTAAAAACTTTAAGGTATATAAATTTCCTGTATTTCCTATACACAGATTCAGGAACATTGTATGCTTCCCATCTTAGCCTGTCTCCTGCTCATGCTTCCAACATTTTCCTTCTTCCCCCTCCTATTCCCACACTTTGTTTTTTACAAAGATCTATTTTTGTTAACTTTATGCTAATAAGATTAATCCTATACTAATTTCAAAAAATAGTATGAAGAAAAAAAAAGCACTGTTCCTCAATAGTTGAGACAGGGCTATTAAAAGTCACTGAGTCTCAGAATGTTCATTTCACTTCCATTGAGTGCCTTTTTTTTTAACTTTTATTTAATGAATATAAATTTCCAAAGTACAGCTTATGGAGTACAATGGCTCCCCCCCGCCATAACTTCCCTCCCACCTGCAACCCTCCCCTTTCCTGCTCCCTCTCCCCTTCCATTGACATCAAGATTCATTTTCAATTCTCTTTATATACAGAAGATCAGTTTAGCATATATTAAAATTTCAACAGTTTGAGTGCCTTTTTTTTTAAGTTTATGGATGATAATCTCAACCCCTTGTAGATACTTGTTGTAAAAAAAGATTCATAAATAATATCTCAAAGCTTAGCCAGTAGATTCTTTTTTTTATATTTTATTTAAGGTATACAAATTTCATGTATTTCTTATATGCAGATTAAGGAATACAGTGATATTTTCTACTTCACTCTCCCTCCTGCCCATGCTCCTACCCTTCTTCCTCTCCCATACCCACCCCTAATTTTTACAAAGATCTATTTTCAGTTTATTTTATACTCATAATAATAACCCTACACTAAGAGTTCAACAAATAGTATAAGAAAAAAAACACTGTTCCTCAATAGATGAGACGGGGGCTGTTAAAAATCATTGAGTCATAAATGTCAATTTCATTGCTATACGTTACCTTTTTAGATACTCTATTTGTTACTGCAGATCAGGGAAAATATGATATTTGTCTTTTGGGGACTGGTTGATTTCACTAAGTATAATGGTTTCCAGTTGCTTCCATTTTGTTGCAAATGACAGGATTTCTTTTTTTTTTTTCCTTTTACTGCTGTGTACAGTATTCCATCTTGTTATTTGGTGTGTTATATAGTATAATTATATAATTTTCTTTATCCAGTCTTCAGTTGATGGATATGTTGGTTGATTCCATATCTTAGCTATTGTGAATTGAGCTGCAATAAACATGGAGGTACAGGTCACTCTTTCATAGGCTGATTTCATTTCTTTTTTTTTTTTTTTTATTTTTTTGACAGGCAGAGTGGACAGTGAGAGAGAGAGACAGAGAAAAAGGTCTTCCTTTGCCGTTGGTTCACTCTCCAATGGCCGCCACGGCCGGCGCGCTGCGGCCGGCGCACCGCGCTGATCCGATGGCAGGAGCCAGGAGCCAGGTGCTTTTCCTGGTCTCCCATGGGGTACAGGGCCCAAGCACCTGGGCCATCCTCCACTGCACTCCCTGGCCACAGCAGAGAGCTGGCCTGGAAGAGGGGCAACCGGGACAGAATCCGGCGCCCCAACCGGGACTAGAACCCGGTGTGCCGGCGCCGCTAGGCGGAGGATTAGCCTAGTGAGCCACGGCGCCGGCCGGCTGATTTCATTTCTATGGGGTAAATTCCTGGGAATAAGATTGCTGGGTCATGTGAAAGATCTTTTGTCAGCTTTCTGAGGTATCTCCATACCCTTTTGCACAGTGGCTGTACCATTTTGCATTCCCACCAACAATGGGGTAGGGTACCTTTTCCCCCACATCCTCACCAGCATTTATTGTTCATTGATTTCCGTATGAAAACAGTTCTAACTGGGGTGAAGTGAAACCTCATTGTGGTTTTGATTTCATTGATTTGGTTTAATTAAATTGATCATCGAAACCGCTGCTTATGACTACAACCATGCATAAGGATTATTGCATGATAGGTAGAAAAATCAAGCATTAGCCAAGGTAAACAGTAAACAGTATAATAAATCAACTGGCACACTGAGTAATAGAACTAATTATCCCAGTGACTGTGAAACGAATGTGTTACGTTGCAAATACAATAAAATAACTATATGAATATTTGATATTGTGATGTGATTTGATACTGTGATGCCTTCAACCTAACTTGCGAGAGCATATTCTCAAAAAACATGGCAAGATTTTTAAGAATTAGAAATTGCACAATATCTACATATATTTTAATTATTTTTAGTATTATCTCAATAAATGATTTTTGAAAAACTACCTGGAAATATTGCCTAATATCTATGTGAGTAAATTAAGGCCTTGTCCTCCAGGAAAAGTGACATACACTGATGATTACCATTAACAACAATAGGAGGGTGTCCTTAGCCTTATGGAAACACAGAGGAGCAGCATTCAATATGGCCTTAGGGAGTTATATCAGCTTTCTACCAAAGCTGATAATTGAATCAACTGTTTAAGGATACGTAAAATTCAGCCAAAGAATTAGGGAAGTGCGTTTCTGGTAAAGGGAAGAGGATGAACAAAGGCACAACAATAAGAAATGGCTTACTCTGTAGACAAAACTACTCCTAATGGGATAACTACAGTGGGGTGGAGGAGATGGAGCCCAGCACGAGATGAGGCTGTGGAGGTCATGTAACAGCCTCACCGGCCATGCTAAGGTTGTTTCCTTAGGCCAATAAACTGTAGAATTTGTGTATTTTTATCAAGAGATTTTAAGGATATATTTTAATATGAATGCATTAATTTGCGAATGATAACCAAGTATTGTATAAAATATTGCCATAAACAAAACATGTTTTAAAAGGATTTCCATCTACAAAACCAAATCATAAGTGGGAATTATAATATTTTCTTCCTACATGTCAATAATTGACCAAGTGTATTCCTGGAAGGGAAGGGAAAACGCTGGAAGTCGGAACAGGGTGTTCAGCAGAGATCTGATTTGTTTACTCCAGCACCTGAATAGAGGTTAGAGATCAGACAAGCAAGTTCATAAGAGTAAGGATAGTTAGGAAAAGGATGACAGAGATTTTTGACAAGATGAAAAGTGAATACATTTCGAGGAAGAAAAATTAGCTGGACATATTAGTGTCTTCAGATGACAACTCCAGCATTCATACTTCAGTACTAATCAAGTGATTAAAGAATTCAAGAGGAAAGCTAAGTTCAGGAGATCAATGCTCTATTTTTCCAGATATTTATTCTCTATTCAAATAATCTTGAAAAAACACTGGCAGCAAAATGGTTCTAATATGCCGTGATTACTTAATTTTCCAAATTATATGTCCACTTAGGAGTTCCCACTTTGTTATTTAACTCACTAGACAGGAAATAAGTGACTATTTGAGACAGAGTAAGAGAATGACAAAAGAATATGTCTCGGTGATTTGTTTTCATGAATTTTCTCAAAAATACTAATGAGATATCTACATATATCTGTTAAGATGTAGAAGCTAATCATGGGTTTTAACAGAAATAACTTTGGAGTGTAAGAAAAATCCCTTCCTTTCTAAATGATTATTAAATTTCAGTGCTGGAACTCTGAGGAAATCCAAAGAGCAGGCTTCCAATTTCTGTTTTAGTCTACTGAAATTCTGAAATTGTCTATAGCATTTGAAAGGCCCAGACGCAGAACCATGAAAGCACTTTTTGATCTAATAACCTTTTAAAAGGCTTTTCCTTTACACAAGATCAAAGTCTTTTTAAATGTTTATTTCACTTTGACAGCATTTTTGTAGCAGGAAATACATGAAGTTAGGTTGGTTTTATTGCATGGGGAAAGAGGTAAAATTTAGAAGACTCTTCGAGTTGGGATTGAAAAGTGTTGGAGACATTGGTTTTGGTTTGGGGCAGCTTCTTTTTGTAAAGAATGTTCAAGGAAATTATGGTATTTTGGACCTTGAGAGCTTGTTTGGAGGTTTTAGCAGGGGAGCACAGCTACTCGTAAACCCTTGACCGAAGACCGGTCCTCCTCTAGTGGGGAAGGTCTTCCTCTTCGACCGAGCACGCAGCTTCGGGAGGGACGCGCATGGAGCGGTGAGGGAGGAAGGGGACACCCGCCTAGCCAGCCAGATCAGCCGAATCAACCCTGGAGATCAATGGGGTGACAGATGTCGCAGCCAGATCGCCCTCACATCCAAAATTATGATATTTTATGAGATTGCAAAATATATTTTATTACATTTTTGAGAAAATTAATTATAGCTAAAAGTTGGAACAGGATAGAACTAAAAAGAAATGTTTGGTACATGGTTGATAAAATCTTGTTGATACCATAGAATCATAGTGCAAATGAAACCTCAGCTGGTCCAATCACCCACTGGATGTATAAAATGTAATTATGTCAACACACAGATGACACAGCTATGAGAGACAGTAAGTACTGTGATCACAGGTTATGAGTTACTAGTGATAGAGCAGAAATTAGCCTATCTGCATTTTACAGCCAAACATAAGATGTCCTGAAAAATTTGTGGGCACATGTTAATTATATTATACATACTATTTGTTTATTATTTGAGAAGAAAATATACACATACATGCAAATTAGACAAACAGCTTCTATTACTGGTTCACTTCCTAAATATCAGTATTAGTATGTCTCGGTCAGGGCTGGAGTCAGAAGCTAGGAACCCAGTCCTTGTATTACAGGGATAGCAGGTACTCAGTAACTTGTGCCATCATTGCAGCTGCCAAAGGCCTACTCTGTCATTAAGCTGGAAATGAGTTAGACGTAGGAATCGAACAAAAAGGCAATGACAAAATTGCCTAAAAACACCTTTCTTAGAATGTATTCCTATAATGTTTTTTATATAGAGAGCATCAATTAGTATAAATAAAGATTTCAACAGTTTGCACCCACACTGAAACACAAAATGTAAAATACTGTTTGAGTACTAGTTATACTAGTTATAGCATTAATTTACATTGTGCAACACATTAAGGGCAGAGATCCTACATGAGGAGTAAGTGCACAGTGACTCCTGTTGTTGACTTAACAGATTGACACTCTTGTTTATGGCATCAGTAATCACCCTAGGCTCTTGTTATGAGTTGCCAAGGCTATGGAAGCCTTTTGAGTTCACCAACTTCGATCTTATTTAGACAAGGTCGTAGTCAAAGTGGAAGTTCTCTTCTCCCTTCAGAGAAAGGTACCTTCTCCTTTGATGGCCCGTTCTTTCCACTGGGATCTCACAGAGATCTTTCATTTCATGTTTTTTTGTTTGTTTGTTTGGTTGGTTGGTTTTTTGTTTGTTTGTTTTTGTTTTGTTTTTTTTGTTTTGTTTGTTTGTTTGTTTTGTTTTGCCAGGGTGTCTTGGCTTTCTATGCCTAAAATACTCTCATGGGCTCTTCAGCCAGATCCAAATGTGTTAAGGGCTGATTCTGAGGCCAGAGTGCTGTTTAGGACATGTGCCATTCTATGAGTCTCTGTGTATCCCACTTCCCATGTTGGATCATTCTCTCCCTTTTTTATTCTATTAGTTAGTATTAGCAGACACTAGTCTTGTTTATGTGATCTCATTGACTCTTAGACCTATCATTATGATCAATGGTGAACTGAATTTGATCACTTTGACTAGTGAGATGGAGATCAAATGGGTTCACTGCTGAATTCTACCAGACATTTAAAGACGAACAGAGTTGGGACTAAACCAAGACCCTCTGATATGAAGTTTCAGCATCCTAGGCAGCATTTTAAACACTAGGTCAAATGTTTACTCAGCAACATAGCATTTTAAAAATTTACATCTCTCAGAGTCACATGGTTTTCTCTTTTTGTGTTTAACCATTTATATTTGAGCATTTTTATTTCAATATACCTTTCTGTACATGTTGAGTTAGAAACATCCACATTGGGGCCAGCGCTGTGGCACAGTGGGTTAAAGCCCTGGCCTGCAATGTCAGCATCCCATATGGGCGCCGGTTCTAGTGCCGGCTGTTTCTCTTCTGATCCAGCTCTCTGCTGTGGCCTGGGAAAGCAGTAGAAGGTGACCCAAGCCCTTGGTCCCCTGCACCTATGTGGGAGACCCAGAAGAAGCTCCAGGCTCCTGGCTTCAGATCGGCACAGCTCTGGCCATTGTGGCTATCTGGGGAGTGAACCAGCAGATGGAAGACCTCTCTCTCTGTCTCTACCTCTCTCTGTAACTCTGTCTTTCAAATAAATAAATCTTTAAAAAAATGCACATGTATCTATTTTTAATAACCTTCAAAATTAAGTATTATTTATTTTCCAGTGATTAAAAAGAGCTATAGTACATTACATATTGTTTTATTAGCTCAGATAAAAAAGAAGACATTTTCTAAATTAAAAAATGTCATTATTAGACACATGCTAGACTAAAATTTAAAATAAAATTGGATTTAGCTCCAAACCTAGTGTTTTTTTTTATTTACTATTTAACCTGCCTAGATCTCCAGTTTCATATCTAAAAACAGAGATGGGGCAGGTATTTGGCCTAGTTATTAATCTGTAGGTTGGGATACCCAAATCCCATATTGAAATTCCTGGACTAGATTCTCAGCTCCTTTGCTGGCTTCTGGACTTCAACATCCTACTGAGTCGTATCTTAGGGAGCAACAGGTAATGACCCAAGTAGTTGGTAACTGCCACTCCCATGAGAGATGTGGATTGAGTTTTTGGATCCTACCTTTTGCCTGGCCCAGCCTGGGCCATTGTGGGCATTTGGGGAAGTGAATCAGTGAATGGGGACTTTCTGTATCTCTTCTTCTCAAATAAATGAATAACAATTAGAAAATTAAGCTTCTGCAAGCAAGGACACAATCAACAAAATGAAGAGACAATGGAAGAAAAATTTGCAATTTATATATATAAGATTAATATAGAGAATTTATAAGGAATTCGAACAACTTAGTAGCAAAAAAAGACTAATCCATTTAAACAATGAGCTAGAGATAGGAATGATATTTCTCAAGAGAAAACCAATGAGTGGCCAAGAGGTATGAAGTGTTTTTTAAAAAAAATTGTGGAAAACATATATTGTAAGAAAACTATTCATATATTTTAAAATTACACCCAAATAAACTTACCTTCTCATTCAGTTTTCCACAAGCTTGTTGAAATACATATGTAAATGAAGACATGCTCAATATCAGTACCCATCAGGGAAATGAAAATCAAAAATATGAGATACTACCTTTCTCTAATTTTAAAAAAATGGTAAGTTGTGAAACTGAATTGAAAATGACATTGTGCAGATAATAAAGTTATGATATGGAAATCTGTATCTCAGATGGAAATTTCAGAGAATCAGAAGATATTTTGGTAACATTACATTGTAGTAAATAATGATGAACATTTACCAAAACAAAACGTTTACCACACCTTTCTTAATGCAGCAACGTACTCTTTCTCAAAAGGACTCTAACGTTTGGTATCTTTGGCGAAGTGTGAGAATGGGCATTGTCACCCTGGGTAATTTGGAAACAACTTTCTTTTTTGGCTATAATAGGTTGTAGTACATGTGAGAAGAGAGTAGGAGAAATAGACTTCAAGAAGTATAGCATAGCCTATTCTTGGAAGATATTGCAAAACTCAGCAACAGAGACCCTTCTTGCTTTAGGGAAAGATGTTGAGAAGCGTTTTTGGAATACTTCTTCCCAAATTGAGATTCCTCTGCTTTCAGACTGCCAGATAATAAATAGGGCTAAAGGATCTTTTAGTCAGCTCTAGATGTCATAAAAATATCATAAGTTTAGTGGGCTAAGCCATGAAAATTTTCTTTCTCACAATTCTGGAGGCTGGGACATCCAAAATCAATGTGCAGACTCATTCCTGGAAAGAGATATCTGTCTGACTTGCAGATGGGCACTTTCTCACTATGTCCTCCTCTAATGCAAGCAGGGAAAACACCCCCTTATGTATCTTCATGTAAGGGCACTAAAGCTATCATGAGGGTGCCTTGTTCATGAACTGATTTAAGCCTAATTACCTCCCAAAGAGCCCACTTACCATCACGTTGGGGAAGACACAATTCAGTCCACAGTAATCCTGCACTAAGAAAACGGAGATACACATTTAGCAATGCTGCCATGGATAATTATATGAGTTTGAGAAGATCCCTCTATCAGTATGAAATTTTTGGCTGCTCTCTGAAATGACCGTGGAAATTCCTGATTGCATGCATGCTGCAGGATGTCAGAATTAGTTGATTTCCTCAATCTATCTGCAGGGGATAACTAAAGTGGGCACTTAAACAATAATGAGAAGCTATAAGATTATAAAATTCCTCTCAGGCTCTTAAGCAATTGATTGTTTTAAGCACTATTTGAGATTTTTTCTTTTCTTCCAATGGTTAATTTAATGGCAAACTGGATGTGAATATATCTGGAATTTGATATCTGACTCTCAACATCTGTTACCACCTCAAATTAAAGTTATTTTTACACTTCAATGATAGAAACTGCTGCCTTTGGGGTCTCCACAGATGATTTTAGGTGGAATAATTGATGGAAATGAATCCCTTTTCTTCTATCTGACTCCTGCCAAGGGCATTCTCTGACATATCCAACCCATCCTGTAACTATAGGTTATATCTGTGGATTTTTTTCTTTGGACTATAGACCCACGTAGATAAATACTTAAATACCTGTGTGAGAAATAAGTTGTGAAGAGGCAAATGTGATAGAAATTCAACTCCTTTCTGTAAGGACAATGCCTTTTTTTCCTATGTCCTAGGTTAGAAACACCTCATCATATGCTTCAGTTAAACTTGCAGAGCAATTTCTGTTTGTTTGCTGTGTGACCAGAAGTGAATCAAAATTCTTAGCAGTCATTTACTCATCTGTAAAGTGTGGTAATGATACCTATATTATAGAGTTATCAATGTAAAAGAGGACAATAGAAGAGGTATATTCCACATAAATTATTCTTTCATAAATAAAGCTGATATGATATTATCATCATTATAACATTGTCATCCATGTCTTCTGAAGATTTATAAGTCAAAAATAATGATAAGGTCTTTAACACGGTGAGATGTTAAAATATGGGATACTCCACGGCGGCCATTGGAGGGTGAACCAACGGCAAAGGAAGACCTTTCTCTCTGTCTCTCTCTCACTGTCCACTCTGCCTGTCAAAAAAATAAAAAAAAAAAAATTTAAAAAAATGGGATACTGATAGTTAAAATGAATGTGATTAGAATTGACAAGACTAGTATTTTGCATTGTTTTGTTTTGTTTTGTTTTTTTGACAGGCAGAGTGGACAATGAGAGAGAGAGACAGAGAGAAAGGTCTTCCTTTTGCCGTTGGTTCACCCTCCAATAGCCACCACTGCCTGCACACCGTGGCTGGTGCATCACACTGATCTGAAGCGAGGAGCCAGGTGCCTCTCCTGGTCTCCAATGCAGGTGCAGGGCCCAAGGGCTTGGGCCATCCTCCACTGCACTCCCGGGCCATTGCAGAGAGCTGGCCTGGAAGAGGGGCAACCAGGACAGAATCCGGCGCCCCAATCGGGACTAGAACCCAGTGTGCCGGCGCCGCAGGTGGAGGATTAGCCTATTGAGCTGAGGTGCCAGCTAAGACTAGTATTTTTAACTCACAGAAATATTCTAACATTTCTGAGCTTAATCCTTTTTCCTGGGTGAAAAATTTCCTAGCTATGAACCTTTCTTTTACAAGAAAAAAAGTATTTTTTTTTTGCTTTCAAACTTTTATTTAATGAATATAAATTTCCAAAGTACGGCTTATGGATTACAATGGCTTCCCCCCCATAATGTCCCTCCCACAGGATTTAATGCTATAACTAGTACTCAAACAGTATTTTTCACTTTATGTTTCTGTGTGGGAGCAAACTGTTGAAATCTTTACTTAATGTATGCTAAACTGATCTTCTGTATATAAAGAGAAATGAAAATGAATCTTGATGTGAATGGAAGGGTGGGGGGGAGTATTTTAAAATGTAGACTCTCTGCTTTTTTTGTGATGTATTTTTATGAGGATACATTGTAATGTATATTCTCATACTGAGTAGGTAAAATATCTTATTATATAGATTATTTTAATTTTTTTGTTAGTATTTTCCCAGCACCAAAGATTCTATGCAACTTGCATAAAAGCCTTGTTTGGACTGGATGGGATTAAGCATTGCCTTAGAGGGTGGAGAATCAAGAATTTTTGTTTTAACAAAATTCAGCTTGCTACTCAATAAATACACCATTATACAGCAACTAATCATGTTTTAAAAATATTTTGGGTCCTCTCTAACGTTCATCTTGTTTATTTTCTTACCCCAAGACCTTGACTTTTATCATCAAGCCCAGTTTTTGGCCAAGTTTATATACAAGTCTAAGATGTTTAAAAATTCTTCAACTTTCAGGCTGTTATTATGGCATAGCAGGTAAAGCCACTTCTTGCAATGTTGGCATCCTATAAGGATGCCAGTTCGTGTCCTCACTGTTCCACCTCTGATCCAGCTCCGGAATAATGGCCTGGGAAAACAGTGGAAGTTGGCTTGATTGTTTGGTACCTGACACCCACGTAGGGGACTCAGATGAAGCTCTTGATACCTGGTTTTGGCCTAGCCCAAATCTAGCTGTTGCAACCATCTGGAGGGTGTACCAGCAGGTGGAAGGTTTCTTGTTCTCTCGCTCTCTCTCACCTCCTCCTTCCTTCCATCCTTCTCTGTAACTCCTTTAAGTAAATAACATTTTAAAAAAGATTGTTCAATTTAAATCTAAGGATCATTACTTCATCACCTTCCACAAGTCAAATTGCTGTAACTTGTACCCATGTCTGATAACAAAGCCTTAGTTTATTTCTGGAAGTTGAGCTTCAGCTCATGCTCTACTTCTTACAACTGGTATATTTTTTCTCAAAGGCTTGAAGTTCTATCTTTATAAACAATATAACATCAAATTTTTTAAGTATCCAGTGCCTGATGGCTATTGCTCCATTAACTGCTCACAAATTATTTTTTATTAATTTATGTACTTTTTAAGGTGAACAAATTTCATGTATGTCGTATATACAGATGTAGGGGCATAGTGATAATTCCTATCCTATTCTTACTCCTACTAACACTTCCATTCTCTTCTACTTCCTTTCTTATTCTTTTAATTTTTAAAATGACCTACTTTGTTCATTTTATACTCATAACATAACCCTACACTAAGTAAAGAATTCAACAAATATGGTAGAGTTAAAAACATACCAGGGGACTCCAATTTAATCCCATCAAGGTGGCGTGTACCAGTGCCATCTCACTAGTCCAAGTGATCAATTTCAGTTCACAATTGATCATAATGAAAGGACTAAGAGTCAAAGGGAGCACATAAACAAGTCTAGTGCCTGCTAATACTAACCAATAGAATAAATAAAGGGGAGAGTGATCCAACATGGGAAGTGAGATACTCAGCAGACTCATAGAATGGCAGATGTCCTAAACAGCACTCTGGCCTCAGAATCAGCCCTAAAGGCATTCGGATCTGGCCGAAAAGCCCATGAGAGTATTTCAGGCATGGAAAGCCAAGACACTCTGGCAAAAAAAACCAAAAAAACAAAAAAACAAACCCTAAATGAAAGATCTCTGTGAGTGAGATCCCAGTGGAAAAAACAGGTCTTCAAAGAAGGAGGTACCTTTCTCTGAAGGGAGGAGAGAACCTCCACTTTGACTATGACCTTGTCTAAACAAGATAAGAGTCGGAGAACTCAAGGGGCTTCCATAGCCTTGGGAACTCATGACTGGTGCATAGGGAGATTACTGATGCCATAAACAGGAGTGTCAATTTGTAAAGTCAACAACAGGAGTCACTGTGCACTTACTCCTCATGTAGGATCTCTGTCCTTAATGTGCTGTACATTGAGACTTAATGCTATAACGAGTACTCAAACAGTATATTTCACTTTGTGTTTCTATGGGGGTGCAAACTGTTGAAATCTTTACTTAATGTATACTAAACTGATCTTCTGTAAAAAAAAAAAAAAAAAAAAAAAAGAAGAAGAAGAAATTATCAATTCCCAACTTGACTCTCACTGGGATTAAACATGACAATAGGTCTGATCTGATTTCATCATCATTTAAAAAATCATCTATTATTTTTCACTTTATGTTTCTGTGTGGGAGCAAACTGTTGAAATCTTTACTTAATGTATGCTAAACTGATCTTCTGTATATAAAAAGAATCGAAAATGAAAAAAAAAGAATTCAACAAATAGTAAGTGGAAAATAACACTGTTCCTCAACAGTAGGGACAAGGGCTATAAATCAATGAATCTCCAAATGTCAATTATGTTCATATTGCATTTTTGTACTTTATTTACCACAGATTAGGGAAACATACAATATTTATCTTTTTGGGACTGGGTTATTTCACTAAGTATAATGGTTTCCAATTGCATCCATTTTGTTGCAAAAGACAACATTTAATCTTTTTTATGGCTGAGTAGTATTCCATTCTATCTCTCCTCTCTCTGCATGCACACACACACACATATACACATACACTTATACATGAATATACATACAAACCACAATCTTTATCTGGTCATCAATTGATGAACACCTAGGTTGGTTCCATATCTTAGCTGTTGTGAAAAGAGCTGCAATGAACATGCAGCTACAGCTCACTTTTTCATGTTCTGTTTTCATTTCCTTTGGGTAAATTCCAAGAACTGGGATAGTTGGGTCATATGGTACATCTATTTTTAGCTTTCTGAGGAATCTCCATACTGTATTCCACAATGACTCTACTAGTTTAGAGTAATCCCACCAACAGTGGATTAGTATATTTTTTCCCCAGCATTCTTGCCAGTGTTTACTGTTCCTTGAATTCTGTATGAGAGTCATTGTGACTGATGATTTAAACCTTATTAGCGTTTCAACTTGTATTTCCATTAAGGCTAATGATCCTGAATATTTTTTCAAATATCTATTGGCCATTTGAATTTCCTCTTTTGTAAAATTACTTAAGGTACAGAAATTTCACGTATTTCATATACAAAGATTTAGGATCTTAGTCATACTTTCCCACTACCCTACCTTCCTTCCATGCTTCCACCCTTTTCCTTCCTCCTTCTATTCCCCCTATTGATCTTTAAAGTAATCTGTTTTCAGTTTACTTTATACTCATAAAATTAATCCTATACTAAGTAAAGGGTTCAATAAATAGTAAGAAAAAAACATTGTTCCTCCACAGTGGAGACAAGGACTGTATACAATCATCAAATCTCAAAGTATCAATTTCACTCCTATACCTTTTAGGTACTCTACTAGTTAACACAGTTCATGAAAAATATGTGGTACTTGTCTTCTGGGGACTGGTTTATCTCACTAAGTATAATGGTATCCAGTTGCATCCATTTGGTTGCAAAAGATTGGATTTCATTATTTTTAAGTAGCTGAGTAGTATTCCACAGTGTGTGTGTTTGTGTGTAAACACAAACCATTTTGGAAAATGCCTGTACAAGTCTATTGCCCATTTCTTAACTGGATTGTTTTGTTGTTGTTGAGTTTCTTGATTTCGTTATACATTCTGGATAATAATCTTTTATCAGTTGCATAGTTTGCAAATATTTTCTCCCATTCTATCAGTTGTCTGTTCACTTTGCTGAGTATTGCAATATAGAAGCATTCAGCTTGATGTAATCCCATTTGTCAGTTATAGATTTCATTGCCCATGCTTTTGGGGTCTAGTCCAAGAATTCTTTGACTATGCCAATGTCCTGCAGGGTTTTCCCAAGGTTCTCTAGTAATTTGATGGTATCTTGTTGTAGATTTAGGGCATTGATCCATTTTGAGTATCTTTTGTGTAAGGTATAAGGTATGGGCTTTGTTTCATACTTCTGTTTTTTCCCCCAGAAACCTTTTATTTTAGGTATACAGATTTCCGACATTTCATAAATACAAACTTAGAAATACAGTGAATCTTCCCATGCTTCCCTCCCTCCTATCCTTCTTCCTCTTCTCTCTACTATTCCCATTCTTATTTTTTACTGATCTATTTTCAATTAACTATATACACATACGATTAATACTACACTAAATACAGAGTTCAAAAAATAGTATAAAAATTGTTCTTCAATAGTCCAGATGAGGACTATTCAAACCATTGCATCCTTTTTTTTTTCTTTTTTTTTTGATAGGCAGAGTGGTCAGTGAGAGAGATAGACAGAGAGAAAGGTCTTCCTTTTCCATTGGTTCATTCCCCCAGTGGCCACTGCGGCTGGTGTGCTGTGGCTGGTGCACTGTGCTGATCTGAAGCCAGGAGCCAGGTGCTTCTCCTGTTCTCCCATGTGGGTGCAGGGCTCAATTTCTTGGGCCATCCTCCACTGCACTCCTGAGCCACAGCAGAGAGCTGGACTGGAAGAGGAGCAACTGAGACCAGAACCCAGAGTGCCGGTGCCACAGGTGGAGGATTAGCCTATTGAGCCACGGCACCAACCAACTATTGCATCTTAAAGTGTAAATTTCACAGTATTTGTCTTTTTGTGGATTGGCTTATTTCACTAAGTATAAATTTTTGCAGCTACAACCATTTTGTTGCAAATGAAAGGATTTGATTTTTTTTAATGCTGTGTAGCATTCCGTGTTGTACATATTCTATAAATCCTTTATGCAGTCTTCAATTAATGGACATCAGGGTTGATTCCATATCTTAGTTATTGTGAATTGAGCTGCAATAAACAAGAGAGTACAGGTAACTCTTTCATTTGCTGATTTCATTTCTCTTGGGTAAATTCCCAGGAGTGGAATGGCTGGGTCATATGGTAGATAATATTAAGATTTCTGACGTATCTCCATACTGTATTCCACAGTGTTTGGACCAGTTTACATTCCCACCAATGTTAGTTTAAGGTACCATTTCCCCCACATCCTTGTCAACATTTGTTGTTGATTTCTGTTTTAAAGCCAGTCTAATGGGGGTGAGGTGAAATTTAATTGTGGTTTTGGTTAGCATTTCTTGATGGTTAGTGATTGAGCATTTTTTCATATGTCTGTTGGCCGTTTCCTTTTCTTTTCTTGAAAAATCCCTGCTCAAGTCCTTCGCCCATTTCTTAACTAGATTGTTTGTTTTGTTGGGTTTCTTGACCTCTTCATATATTCTGGTTATTAATCCTTTATCAGTTGCATAGTTTGAAAATATTTTCTCACATTCTGTCAGTTGCCTCTTCACTTTTGTGACTATTTCTTTTGTGGTGCAGAAGCTTCTCAATTTGATGCAATTCCATTTCCCAGTTTTGGCTTTGATTGCCAGTGCTTCTGGGATCTTTTCTAAGAAGTCTTTGCCTATACCAATATTTTGCAGGGTTTCCCAAATGTTCTCTAATGATTTAATGATATAAGATCATAGATTTAGATATTTAACCTATTTTGAGTGGATTTTTACATAAGGTGTAAAGTAGGGGTCTTGCTTCATATTTCTGCATATCCAGGTACAAATACATATATTTTGTCATATCTTGCTGTTGAATTGATCTCTTAATCATTACATAGTGCCCTTTTTAGTCTCTTTTAACAGTTTTTTGTTGAAGTCTCCTTTGGTGTGATATTAGGATGGCAACACCAGAGCATTTTTGGTTTCTGTTAGCTTGGGATATCCTTTTCCATGTTTTCACTTAGGTTTGCATGTATCTTTGTTGGTGAGATGTGATTCTTTTAGGCAGCAAATAGATGGGTCTTTTTTTTTAATCCATCCAGCTAGTCTGTCTCTTTTGACTGGGGTGTTGAGGTCATTTACAATCAAGGTGACCATTGATATAATGCTTTGGCCCTGAAAGTTTTCCATAAATATTCCTATTATTTACTTTGAATTTCTTTTGTACTTTTACTAGGAGATTTTCTGCCCTCACCTTCTTTTATAGTGATGATCGTGTATCTGTGTTTCTGTGTATATCACATCCTTAAGCATCTTTTATAAGGCTGGACAGGTAGTGACAAATTCTTTTAATTTCTGTTTGTTGTGGAAAATCTATATTTCAGCTTCATTCATAAGTGAGAGCTTTGCAAGGTACAATATTATGGGTTGACTGTTGTTTTAATCTTAAGATGTGGAATATATCTCAGCATTCTCCTCTACCCTGTAGGGTTTCTGATGAGAAGTCAGCTGTCATTCTAATTGGAGATCCTGTGCAAGTAATCTCTTATGCATATTTTAGAATCTATTCTTTATGTTTTACTGTTGAAAATTTGATTACAGTGTGTCATGATGAAGATCTTTTCTGGTCATGTTTATTAGGGGTTCTATGGGCTTTTGAACTTGGACGTCCCAAACTTAACTCCCATTGGGGATGTTTTCTGTAATTATTTCACTAAAAGGGCCTTCTAATCCATTCTGTTTTCCATGCTTTCAGGAACAGTTAAGACCCATCTGTTGGGTCATTTGATAGTATCTGAAAACTCTGTTTTTAAATTTTTAAATTTCTTTTTTTGTTTCATTTTGTCAGACTGTAAAATTTCCAGAGGTTTGTCTTCCAACTCAGATATTCTTTCTTCAGCCTCACCAAGTGTGTTATGGCTGTCCACCACATTTTTATTTGATCTATTGAATTCTTTTCTAATATTTCATTTTTATTTCTCTTTAAAATCTTAACTTTTTGGGAAAAATTCATTCATGTCATGTATGGATGTCTAATTTGTGAATTTACTTGTGATTAGCTCTAAGTAATCCTATGATGAATTTTTTAAATTCAATTTCCAGCATTTCTTCAGTCTCTTCATTTTCATATTCTAGTATTGAAATGTTGTGTTCCTTTTGAGGCATCATGTTGTCTTACTTAATCTTTTTTCTTGAATTTCTGCATTTATTTTTATTTTTAGGCATTTGTAGAGATAACTTTTTTTTCCCTGTGATGGCTTTTATCTTTGGACCTCACCTCTGTGGCTTAATGGAGTGGCTGCTCTTTCAGTGAATACCTAGAGGCATCTGGTGGGTGTGGCCAGGGAGCTCTGTTCAGTGCTCCAGGGTGGGGGGAATATCTAAGGTGACACCCAAGTTGGGTTTGGTAAATTTCTCTCTCTCTCTCTCCTTCTCTCTTTCTCTCTTTCTCTCTTTTAATCATAGGGGAAGATTTGATCAGCTCTGTTGGTATGGTCTCACGCTTACCTCCTCTCCTCCAAGGATACCAGTGTCTATGCACTAACCCCAGTTTGGTCAGTGAGCACTAAACATGTGGAAATGCCCAGAGACCCAGCCACACTGTGCCCTCCCATGTAGCCACAGTGTTTTCATAGTCCCAGAATACAAGGCTACCACAATCACAGGCAACCAACCCCCTGTCAGTTCTCCCAATCAGACACAGGTGTCTTTTCTCAACTTGTTGCTGGGCACGTAGACAAAAGTTAGGGCAACTGTTACATATTTCCAAAATGCACCTCCCCTCTCTCAGCTAATTATAGGATGCCATTGTTGGGTAGCTGGGAAGAGAGAAACATGCCCCCTTTTTCCCCTCTAGTTTGGCAGGTACACTGTCCCCCAAAGCTACATGTTGGACTCACACCAGACTCTCCTTGCAGCTTAGTCTCCAGTGGCTTGGGTTGCTGCAATCTGGTTTCACCTCACTCTCCACAGCTGGTGCTAAGGCTCTCAGCTGTTGGGGTCCTGTATTGTGTTCATGTTTGTGCTGTTTTCCAGACCCTCCATATAACTGCATGGCATCCCTCTAACTTGCATGGAGTTTCCACTGCAGTATTTTCCCTAACTCTTCCCTGAGATTGCACAGTCAAGCTTCCTCCCTATTCTGCCATCTTGAAATCACCAATCTTGTTTTTTTGTTTTATACTTCTATATGCGGAGATACAGTTTTCTCAGCACCATTTGTAAGAGAGATTGTCCTTACTCCAGGGATTGATTTTTTGCCCCTTTGTCAAAGATAAGTTGGTTGTAAATGTGTAGATTGATTTCTGGTGTTTTTATTCTTTTCCTTTACATATCTATTTTTTCTGCCAGTAACTGGTTGTTTAATTATAACTGCCCTGTCACATGTCCTGAAATCTGCTATTGTGATTCTTCCAGTTTTATCTTTGTTGTATAATATTGCTTTAGCTATTCAGGGTCTACTGTGCTTCAGTATGAATTTTAGTATTTTTTTCTAGATCTAAGAATAATGTCATTGATATTATGGTTGGAATTCCATTGAATCTGTAAATTCCTTTCAGTTGTATGGACATTTCAATGACATCAATTCTTCTACAAACAAGGAAGATTTTTCCATTTTTTAGTGTCTTCTATTTATTTCTTTAATGTTTCATAATTTTTATCATAGATATCTTTCACCTCCTTGGTTAAATTGATATAATGAATTTACATTTTTGTAGCTATTGTGAATGTGCTAGTCTTACAAGTTCTTTCTCAGACATGGAATTATCTGTGGTATATAAATGCTACTGATTTTTATGTGTTAATTTTATTTCCTGCAACTTTACCAAACCCTTTCATGAGTTTTGATAGTCTCTTGGTTTCCCCATATACAGAATCATGTCTTCTGGAAACAAGAATAATTTGACTTCCTCCTCTCTAATTTGTGTTCTTTTGATTTACTTTTCTTGCCTAAGATTTCTGGCTAAAACTTCCAGAACCTTATTGAAATGCTATTATTAAAGTGGCATCCTTGTCTGTTTCTGTAATTCAGTGGAAATTCTTTCCCCAATCAATATGAACTGTTAGTAGTTTTGTCATATATTTTTTGGTTATGTTCTAGAATGTTCCTTCTGTACACAATTTCTTAAAAGTTTTTACCATGAAAGGATGTTGTATATTAACAAGTGCTTTCTCTACATCCATTGAGATAATTAAATGTTTTTTATCCTTCAGTTTGTAAATATGATGTATAACATTTATTGATTTGTGTATGTTGGACCTTCTTTGCATACCAGAGAGCAATCCCACAGGGTAGAGGTGAATGATCTTAATGATGTTTGGATTGATTCAATTGGCTAATATTTTGTTGAGGGATTTTGCATCTATATTTATCAGGGATATTTGCCATTTTTTCTTTGTTGTATCTTTTTCTGGTTTTGGAATTAAGGTGATGCTGGCTTCATAGAAGGAATTTGGCAATTTTCCTTCACTTTCAGTTGTTTTGAATAGTTTGAGAAGAATTATAATTAGTTCTTAAAACATTTGATAGAATTCAGCGGTGAAGCCATTCAGTCCTGGGATTTTCTTTGTTGTTAGGGTCTTTATTACTGGTTATTTGTCTTGGTTATTGGTCTGTTTAGGTTTACTACATCTTCATGACTCAATTTTGGTAGAATGTATGTCTAGGAATCTGTCCATTTTTCTAAGTTTTCCAATTTTTGAGACATAGCTGTTTGTGTAATTCCTAATGATGCATTTTTATTTCAGTGGAATCTGATGTTACATCTCCTTTTTCATCTCTGATGTTATTGATTTGGCTCTTCTCCCTCTTTTTCTTTGGGCCAATGGTGTATCAATGTTGTGTATTTTTCAAAAAACCCAGCCCTTCATTTCATTAATTTGTTTTGTATTTTTTGTTTCAATTTTATGTATTTCTTTTTAAATTTCAATTATATCTTTCCTCCCACTAACTTTGTGTTTAGTTTGTTGTTGTTTCTTTGGGTCCCTGATATGCACGGATAGCTCATTTTTTGATGTATTCCCAGTTTGTTTATGTATGCACCATGTTCTATAGACTTCTATCTTCACACTGCTTTTGTTTGTGTCCTAAGTTTTGATATATTGTATATTCATCTTCATTTGTTTCCAGGAATGTTTTTGATTTTCCTTTTGATTTCCTTTATGGTGCCCTGTTCAGTAGTGTTTAGACTGCATGTGTTTGCATATTTTCTGGGGAATCTTAAATTGTTAATTCCAACTTCACTTCATTTTTATCAGAAAAGATACATGGTCTGAGTTTGACTTTTTTTTAATTTGCTGAGACTTACTTTATGGCCTAGTATATCATCTATCTTAGAGCAATTTCCATGCATTGATTTAAAAAGTGTGTATTCCTCAACTGTGAGATGAAAGGTTTTGTAGATATCAAGTCAATTTGGTTCATGGTATTAATTAGCTCTATTATTAATTTGTTGATTTTCTGTCCTGTTATCTACCCATTTATGAGTGGGGTGCTGAAATCCACCACTACTATTATATTGGAGTCCATGTCTCCCTTGACATT